>NW_017253373.1:276636-380853 GCF_001642045.1 Paraphaeosphaeria sporulosa | reverse complement strand
CCTTCTCCTCCTTCTCCTCCTTCTCCTCCTTCTCCTCCTTCTCCTCCTTCTCCTCCTTCTCCTCCTTCTCTTCTCCTCCTTGTCTATGACGTATCGGGTAGCGTTGATGAGCTCATCGGGCACGCTTCTTTCAGGGGATTAACGGTCTGCAAATCTTGGAACGGAACTTACCAGCCAAAAATTCGGCGCTGGGCGTGGCGTCATTGAGCCGGTACCATGACCGGGCCGCCCGCGAAGCAACCAGTCGAACAAGCATCTGCATACCGAATGGTGTAGATTAGCGATGCCGTGCCAGCTCCCGAACATCTTCTGCGGACGGCAGTCAGCACTAATTTGGTGATACTTCAGTTGCAGCCGCTGCCAGGGTCTTCAAAACATCGTTCATGGTTTCATAGTCTGTGAAAGAAGCTGCTCCAGCGTAAAGAACTAGCAGTCACGCTGTTTTTCGGATTGATCAAAGTCCCTCCAAGTCTCACGGTTGAACAGTTGAGGTTTCAATACATCCCCATGAAAGATGACCCTAAAGATACCCATCCAGTCAAAGCGAGGTATTGGTAAGCTGAAGAAGACTTATTTTCTCGTGAGTGGCGATAGGGTCTTTTCTTTCGCAATCAATGTGGTGTTTCCATCGATAGTCGACCCGTAGCGCAACCTGAATCGAGACGAGGGTGCGCATTTATATTTTTCGCTTTTGTGGCTTGAGTCTTCAATCTCTATGGACTATCATGACCACCATCCAGGGTCCCTCTTATGCATGAGAATATAGGGAAATTTTGATGCTCTTTGGTCTTGGAACATGGTGTCGCTTGTACTGGTGAGCCTCGTCTAAGTCACTATCCTAATCCCAAGACAGAATGTTATACTCTCACAAGAAAGCCATCGTCGAATAACGTTTGAAAGCCTGAATCTAAGCCAGTCACTATCCGGGCACGTTTTACTCTCCGTAAGGTCGATCACAGGATATTTGAGAAATACAAAGCTATTTGCCGCTTAGACAACTAGAATAATAACAGCAAACTAAACGAAAGGAATAGGGTACTTCGATACAAAGACTTTCAGACAGTTGAACTCCAAAGGACATACCAGGATCATTACGAAAGCCAGGGGAATTTAGTTTGAATAGTCCAAGAACTCAACGTTCGTGACTGGGTGGCGCAGGTCAATGAGGCTGGGTGCGACTTACCGGTTTATATTAGTCAGCGAACGATCATAGTTAGCATGGCCACTTTCAGAAAATGATCGCAAATCTGCTCACGAGTAGCCAAGCATGTAATTTGAAGTACCTGAGATGAGCTATCGGTGAATCCCACAGACTTATCGCCAGTCCTCATCACGTATATGAGGGTGTTTATTTACTCTCTTCCCTAACCGTCTCTCTCTCCTCGAGCTCCATTTTCTTATTCTCAACCGCCATGCTCCTCTCGACGTCCTGTGCGCGTTGCTCAGCAGAGACAGCTCCAAATAAGACATCCATATCCTCCAGCGTCCGGCCCTTCGTTTCCTTGATGAAGAGGAAAGCAAAGATACCCATACACAAACAAAAGATACCGAACATCAGGAACGTCTTCCATCCAATGTGGTTGATGGCCTCCGGCGTGATCTTGGTTATGACGAAGTTAAACAACCACTGGGTCGCCGCTCCCATACCCACACCGTACGCACGGAGTCGTGTAGGGAAGATTTCGCTCAAGTAAACCCAGGGAACCGGGCCCCAGGACGCGGAATATCCGATGACGTATAGATAGATCATGGCGACCATAGCAATTGACGCTTTAGACACAGTGCCTGCTGAGGCTGTGGTTGGATTCGGAGGGTGCGTGGCCAATACTGCGCCGATGATGAACATCATCACTGACATCCAGGCAGCCCCCGCCATGAGAGACTTCTTGCGACCAACGAAGTCAATGCCAATGATCAAGAAGATTCCAGTAGTGATAACCTTGACAGTACCGTAGACGCCGGTAGCAAAGAGAGAGGCGTTGTTCTTCGATACACCGACTGTCTGGAAAATTTGTGGTGCGTAGTACCCAATTGAATTTGTTCCGCTGAATTGTTGCCAAAACATTAGAACAAAGCCGGTGATGAAGCGGTAGCGGTTTCCTGGCAGAAGGCATTCGCGCCAGGTAACTCCCTCAGTCGCGTTGAGCTCTTCCTCGATAGCAGCCCGAATTTCTGCAAGCTCCTTGATTACATCCGGGCTGTCCACCGACTCGCATCGAATATGAGCCAGAGACACGGCGGCTTCACTATGACGTCCCTTCTTCATAAGCCAACGGGGCGATTCCTTCAAGAAGAACAGACCGATAAGCATAATTCCGCCCGGAATGAGCTGAATGGCCACCGGCACCCGCCATTGCTTGGTGGATACTGGGATGTGGAGTGACACGCCGTAGTCCAACCAGTAGGCAAAGGTTGACCCAATAACGAGGAATTCCTGAAACAGGCCGGCGATACGTCCACGAACCTCAGGTGGCGCATTCTCTGATACGAACACGGGAGTGATTGATGACATTCCTCCGATACCCAGACCAGCGATTACACGTCCAGCATATATCATTCCAATCTTATGGTGTGCAGCCGTCTGAATAGCCGCACCGACAAGAAATACGACCGAGAAGCCCATGAGCGAATATCGACGACCGAAGCGCTCGTTGAGGAAGGCTGCAGCGATGGCACCGAAAAAGCATCCAGCTGTGAGGAGCGACACCACGTTGGACGATACGTAGGCATTCTGGGCGCTTGCAAATCCAGAAGAGTCCGTTGGAAGGCCAAAGTCTTTTTTGAAGGCTTTGAGTGACAGCACGCTTCCCATGACACCCGTATCATAGCCTATAGGTGTCAGATAACGCCGACGACTCGAGCACGTCACTTACCGAACAGAAGACTGCCCATATAGGCCACGCTCGTAAGCAGGTAGACCCTGCGGTTCTTGAAAAACTTGGACGGCATCTTGACGCGAGCTTCAGGTTGAGGGCCTGGCAAAGCAAACTCTGCCCGGGGGACCGCCATTTACATACTGGGTGCCTTCGGAATTGCCGCCAGCTTCCCCAGAGCGGAGAAGGCCACCATGGGATTGTTGTCCCGAATTCTCCACGTTCCGGGGTTTAGTCTTGTGCTAATCGCGAATAGTGTCCACATCTCGGCGGCGTCGGCTTCCTTCGTTCCACCAGTCATTCGCGCGCTTGCTTTCTCAAATGCCGACCAAATTCATGGCGAAGGTACACGCCGAACGAGAACATCACCAAACCTTCCATACCCATGTTATGGTGTTGAGTTTCGACAACATAAACGCAAGCGGATTTCAAGCGGCCAAGACCCCTTGGCAAGTCTTATCCTGTACTCCCAAGGTGGTGGTGCAAGCCAAGCGAACTGCACTTTCATCAATCAGGGGGGGGGCGGCAGGGGCAACACCTCGGTTGTCGGGTCGCAGTTAGCGGCCCGACCAGCAGGAATGTCCACCAAGAAACAGGCCCCATGACCAGGAAACGTTCATTTGTCGCCGCGCAGCCGCCTGGACAAGCACAAACACAGCGCTTTGTTCTCCAAGCTCCTCGTGTGACAAAACATGGACACCGTCATGACCGCTTGGCGATGGCGTGGCTGCAGACACAAGCGGGCATGGTCCAGTAATCTCGTCCCACTAGGATTCCGTTTCAAACCTGTAACATACGAACGGAAAAATCGTCTCCACCACACAGTACCTCTCGTTGTTGCAGCGCCAACCCACCGCCCCACGCAATCAGAGCCGAGATGAGAAGCCACGCAGCGTATCGCCGCAGTGGAGATTGTGAACTCAGTATCTGACAGCTGCGGGACAGGAGAGCTGCGCGCGCATGGCGCTCGTCGAGTAGCCAGTCCGGAGACCTGCTCACTTCCAGTGCACGTGACTGAGGATAACTGGCTGCGGAGATCATGGCGCATAATTTAATGCCTCTTGCCTTCAATAACGCCATAAACGCATGACGTTTCGTTTGTCGCCGAGGCATGGTGTTTTGCTGTCCAGACCACTTATACAAATGTGGACGTTGCTGGGCTGTTTCAGTTTTCTTGGAGAGTCGACTGCCATTCGACGACACCGGCGTTCTACGGATGGAGTTCATGGACATGCATGCAAGCGATGCCGTTCCGTTCCTGCACGGTCATGAATTCATCAAAACAGCTTGGCACGCGGTTGAGCCAGCCCCATTTCGACGCCCTGCGGCAGCTAAGGAGCATACACGACGTCTAAATACGCACTAGAGCTCATGAGATTGATGAGGTTTTGCTTGGCCCCAGACTAATGCTCGGTAACGAGATGCAGGCATAGCACTAGGACCGTCATTTCCAGAATCTTGGATGCAATCCCACACGGATGGTGGGATGAGTATAAGAGCCTCAGCGTCTGCTTCATGGAGAGAACAAGCTTGAAGCTGCACCCTCATTTTCTACACGCTCTTTAGCATTCACTCGCTTTCGTTTCGAACCTCCATTCGTCTTATCTTCTTTCATTCATCCTTTGAAACATACTCTCACTCTCTAACCAATCACCCAACCCACCAACGAAAATGAAGACCGCTATTGCTTTCGCTCTCGCTGCTGGCAAGCTCGCTGCTGCCCATGCCACCTTCCAGAGCTTCGTCATCGACGGAAAGGACCAAGGCCAGCACTTTGCCGTCCGAACCCCTTCCAACTCCAACAACCCCATCCTTGATGTCACATCCAGCTCTATGTCTTGCAACGGCGGCACCAAGGCTGATGACACTCTCGAGGTTGCTGCTGGCTCCGAGATTGGCCTTCAGTGGCACCACAATGATGGCGCGTCTACCGCCGGTGACAACGATGAGCCCATTGCAGCTTCTCACAAAGGACCCGTGATGGTCTACATCGCCCCTGCCGAGTCCAACGGAGAAGGTGATGTCTGGGTCAAGATCCAGCAGGATGGTCTGACCGGTACCACTTGGGGTGTTGACAACTTTATCACCAACAAGGGTCTTGTCAATGTCAAGATCCCCGATCTCGCTGCCGGAGATTACTTGATCCGCCCTGAGATTATCGCTCTTCACGAGGCCAGCTCCCAGGGCAAGGCCCAGTTCTACAACGGCTGCGGTCAGATTAAGGTCACTGGCTCTGGCTCCGCCAGCCTCCCTTCGGGAGTCGCCTTCCCTGGCGCTTACTCTGCGACTGACCCAGGTGTTCTGTGCAACATCTACGGCGGGGAGGTCAAGTGCACTGCTTCCGGCAGCGCTGGCTACGACGTTCCCGGCCCTAAG
Organism: Paraphaeosphaeria sporulosa; assembly: GCF_001642045.1. Classification (NCBI taxonomy): domain Eukaryota; kingdom Fungi; phylum Ascomycota; class Dothideomycetes; order Pleosporales; family Didymosphaeriaceae; genus Paraphaeosphaeria; species Paraphaeosphaeria sporulosa. The sequence goes on along the minus strand of NW_017253373.1, from coordinate 375,604 downwards.
GTCTGGGACGGTGCTTCGAGCGGCTCAGGTTCGGGCTCTGGCTCTGCCCCCGCTTCGTCTGCCGCCCCCACTGCCACCGCGGCCGCTTCTTCCGCCCCTGTCTCCTCTGCCCCGGCTGCCACCTCTTCTGCTGCCGCTGCCCCTGCTCCTACCATCGGCTCTGGCTATGAAACCGCTCCCTCGGCCACCCAGCCTGCTGCTCAGCCCACCGCCACCGCTGAGGCTGGCTCTGGCTCTGGCTCCGGCTCTGGATCCAGCCTCCCCGAGCAGTTCACCATTTCCGAGTTCATCTCATGGCTCGAGACCAAGACCGGGTCGGCTAACGCCAAGCGCTTCGCCGCTGCTTTCGCCCGCCGCGCTCACCCCCGTGACTTCGCCTAAGCGAATCGCAATATTTCACGATCTTCTGCATTCTTGTCTACCACGTAGACGGGCTGGTTCTCTGAGAGTATGTTCTTGGATATAGGCTGCGACCTATCTTTTTTGCATGTGCTGCGATGCGGCCGCTTCTTTTCACTGTATATAGCATTCATGACGAATGGAATCGAAAAGCTCATTGTATGATATGAGATTACCATGATTGTGCCCCTTTCTTGGCTTCGAAAAATGTGATGGTTTCCCGAATTAATTTGACAATTGACCTCAAGGGCCCGACACTACACTACCACGTAATTGCAAGGCGCTCGGTTTCATTCGAACATTACAGCGTGTTGCACACGCAGCGTGAGAACGTGTCCTGGAGTCACTCCGTTAAATCTGGTATAGACAACATGAAGAGCTTTCTCGGTTCGTATACAAGAGACACACTGCTCTCAGTGATGAAACTGATTGACTCCTGTCGGTCGCCGTCACCTCACACAGCCTGCCATTGCAATCTATCCTCCATCTCCATAGCCGCTATGATCGCACAGCCCACTCCAGATCCATCATCTGCACTTGTGATGACGATAGGATCTTGGTCCTCGCCTACACTGTCAAACCCTAATATCTGATCCAGCGCCTTTGCCCACCTCTTCTTGAAGTGCGGATGCTTGTTTGCTACGCTGCCGTCCGCAGCGACATGCCCTTTCGTAATTCCTTCCTCCAAGCAAATCGCCGCAACGCCACAAGCACACAACCGCGCGCCTCTGACTGCAATGAGTTTCGCTACTCGCTGGAAGACGTCCAATTCCTCGTCCGCGACATCCAATCCGAGCACATCCTTGAACATGGCCCGAGTATCGGCGAAGTCCTTAGTCTCGTCGTTCTCAATCTGTGAGAGGAAGCCTGTGTCGATTGAGTATCCCTCTCGCAATTTCCCATTGCCATTTTTCTCCTGATCCACAAAGATAAGCCCCCGATCCGTAAGTTCCACCAGAATCAATCGAAAGATCTCCCCCAGGTACAGACCCGCAGATAACTTCTCAAACATCTGCTGCCCGGGCCTAGGGCTTTCCTCGTCAATTTGTACATCGTACTTCGTCAACGGAAGCACCTTGCGTGCGTTGTCGAAAGCGCCGTACTCGCAATTTATTGCCATCCGGGGTCTCGTGTTCCCATTTTTGTCTTTCAGTCTTTCATCGTCGGGTGAGAGCTTTTTAATGGAGGAGATAGAGGACATGTACGCGGCATTGCATCCAGTTCCGAAGATGCCGCCGATGATGGTGGCAGGGTCATTGTAGGCGGAAGCAACCATTGCGCCGACAGTGTCGTTAATAACGCAGATAAGGTCCAGTGGTAATTTCCTTTCCTCGATCTTAGCGCGCAGCTGATCGGCTACGTCGTGGCCTTCTACACCGTCGATATCAAAGCCCTTGGTCCAGCGCTGTAGTACGGCATGGTCGATACGGTCTTGCATTGCCGGGTAGCTGAAGCAGAATCCGAGGGGCATTTTCTTCTTGTCGTTGTACTCTTTCGCCAGGCCCTTGTTTTCGATGAAGTCCTCCAGCTTCTCGGCCACGTGCGTCCAGAGCTCGTCAGCGTGGGTGGATTTGATGGAGTTGGGGAACTTGTATTGTTCCTGGTCAATCTCGTATCTTTTATTATTATCCTTTGTCGTTTCACCGTGTAGCGTCACTTTACATACACGTAGGTTGGTGCCTCCCAAATCGATGGTCAAAAAGGTGCCCTTTTCTTTGCCCGTAGGCAGGGAATGCACCCATGTCACGTTCATGGGAATATTTTGGTCGTCTTTCGCAAGGCCTGGCAGGTATTAGAAGATAGAGCAAAGAATCCGAATGTCGTGATTCGTACCTTCGTCAAGCTCCTCCTGAAAGCGCCGCACTATTTCTTTCAGCTTCTCACTCGAGATCCACAATTCCTTGTCCAGTCTCTCAAGCTCCTTCTCTAGCTGCGGGGATAACTCTGCCATTGATTCGATTTCCGAGCGCTGACGCCAGGTGCTGTCTTCCTTGACAGGCTCTTTTGACGTCGGCATAATTGGTCGCAAACTCAGTTTAGCGTACAATAGGTACACTGGAAACGAAATTATACGAAGAACAGGATATAAGAGCAGATAAAGTAGGCATCAACTGAGTAGCTGCTACATTATATTCTATGCACTTTCGACATAATGACGTCGACTCACTACCATTCCTGCATCCCACATTTACTCGCTAGCAGTACTTCATCCTGGTTTCCGGGCTGCCTGTGGGACGCCGCAGCTTTTTTCGACAAGATGACGTTCGTTTGGGCAGAAGAGAATTAATGATAGAAGTGTCGGCCCGAGCCTTGCTGATTGGTGGGTAGAGGTGGAGCAAGAGGGACGCTCAGCCAGGAACAAGAAAAACTGCCGCAGCTAGAGACCACAAAAGGAACTCACAGATAGCGCTGATACATAAGAGTAGTCTTTAGGTAACAAATAGCACGTCTGCGGTTGTGGAACAACTTAATAGTAAGTGCGTGGATATATGATGCTGGTGAGCAAGTGACAAAAAGGGTCTCTAGGAAGACAAAAATATATGCAGCGGGTTATAAGAGGTGTTGCCACAGCTCATCTCGCGCCTCATCCAACATGCGGCTTTCCTCGCCCATTTCAACAGTGAATGTTGTTGATATATGAATGAGGAGGTTCATCGCGGCTAATCCCGGCCGCAACGCTGACTCAGCCCCTTTCCGTGGAATTCTCGTTTAATGCCGCCAGCGTGGCTGTCGCTTTCGCCATTCCGGTCCCGCTTCCGAATGCCGAAAGCGCAGCGTCTTTTGTCACCAGGCGCAGGCAAGTGACTCTCAACACTCTCGTACACATGACCCTCCTCACTACGTATACTGCTACACCATAGCCTATGCACCACTACCACGTCCCAATATCATGATACCCACGTCGCGCGCCTGGGCCCTACGTGCAGGCCTTCGGCGCACAACACCGAAACCGCGTTGTCACACCCTAGACTTATCGCACGAAGTCCGCTGCGGTACCACGAAGACAGTGAAAAGATGGTATGCGTCGCCTAAGCCTGTAGGGCAGAAGGCACCAGAGTCTGTCACCACGATTCCTGGACCGAACTGGTTATGGCTTGAGCCCATCTACGAACCGTTCCGCGCTTATGGCAGGGTGCAGAGGAGGAGGCCATATATGACGCAGTTCATAAGCTCTCTGGTGATCTATCTGGTGGGAGACTTTGTTGCGCAGAGTATTGGTTCCCCAGCTCCAGTGGAGAATGTGGAGGGGGAGGAAGAGGGGGAGAGAGGTTGGGTGCAGGCTTGGGCAGAAGATAGGGACTGGGCGAGGACAGGAAGAGCCCTCTTAATTGGAGGTGCGGCGGCGGTGCCGGGGTACAGATGGTTTTTGTGGTTGAGCAACTCTTTCAATTACAGTTCAAAGACACTGTCGCTGGCGACCAAGGTATGTCTTCTGCTCGGTACTTCCCCGTATTAAACGGAGCTAACCCACATGCGCAGGTTGCTGTAAACCAGCTTACCTTTACGCCCTTGTTCAACTCGTACTTCTTCGGCATGCAATCATTACTCTCTGGCATGACTATCCCCGAAACTATCGAGCGCATAAAGAACACGGTACCTGTGTCTTGGATCAACAGCTGCAAATTATGGCCTGCAGTCACAGCTTTCATGTTCGCATTTGTTCCCATCGAGTATCGCAGTATATTCGGCGGTGTCATTGCGATTGGCTGGCAGACCTATCTTTCGTTGTTGAACCAGAGAGCTGCAGCGAAAGCAGAGCTTGAGCACACTCCAGAAGACACGAAGACGCGCGCGGTCCGGCGATGCGAGGAGGATGGGGAGACTGTCGAAGAGAAATGTGCTGCATAAGGTGCGCAGGGCATCGCTTTGGCAAGTGGTTGGTCTATCGGCGACGCCTCACTAAGACCGCCGTTCTACCTTGACTTTCATTGATTTCCTTTGTCATATTAGCATTTGGGCGGCGTTCTGGGCATTAACGACATGGAATAGGATATACCACTGGCTTTGCATAGCCTATGCATTTATAGACAGGCATTGCTACTTTAGATACAATCGAGTCTTGTGTAAAGATCATGAATTAAAAATGGCAGGGTTTCTCCCGCTAGGGTCCCTTTCGACGTACATAGAGATCGCTTCATGAATCACAGAACCGGTGAAGCAAGGCTGAGAAGCACCTCGTATTGGAAAAGCGGCCATCGCCACGTAGAAGAAGGCTGGGCTGCCTTCAAGTACAACCAGGTTGGCATACCACAAAACATCAAAATGCCTAGTCTGTCGAAAATCCTTTGCTGTGGAAGTCGCGTTTTCGTTAACCGCGTGAAGGCACGCCGGCTTCCTTCCAACGCGAACCCTGATCCGGCCGGATGAAAGCGCGCCAGCTGATTGATAACATTGTATGGGAGCACACGCTTGATGGCACCATCTCCGGCACTAAATTCTGGTCACTCGCCAACAACTGTCTAGAACTGTACGTCATACGAGCTTGTGGTAGTGTTGGAACCACCAACGGAGTAGCTATACCTTAATATTTAGCTCTAATTATGAGAAGAACGTACATTGCTTGCTGGAGCTCATGTAAAATGTAGACGACAACATCTACATATACGTAACTCCGACTCTGAGTTTTACTTATAAGCCTGGATGCTTGAGGATTGACTACAGTGATGTTGGCTTTGATGCCGATAATGTCGCAGCTATCGGCGGTATCGGCAAGAGTACCAAAAGCGACAAAAGAAGCGACGGTGAATTTATTGGTGAACAGGGCATTGGATACAAATCCGTGTATAAAGCCGCCGATGTTGTGTGGATAGCGTTAAATGAAAGATTCATCGGAGGAAACCCTTCGGTACAATCACTTCTATCTGGGAGGAGTTCCCAGAGCCTAGAGCGAACAATGGGATAGTGATATTTCCGCGGCTCTCTACTACAAACGATGAGGAAAATCTCGCTAGAGAGCTTTATGAGTTGACGCCGACCTGCTACAATAGAACCCAAAAAGGTTAAAACAAGCGTACCAGAGTGAATTGACCCATAGGGAGCGATGTATCAACAATCCACGAGTCATGAGCGGAGAGAAGCTCCATATTTCCATGGTAAAGTGGTACAATTACTTTTGCAACGCACCGATATTCAAAAAGTAATTGCAGCACCCATTGTCAAAGTCATCTGCGGGAAATGGTTGATCGATTGGAAGAACCTCTACGCATCACTTGAGGTGTTAGATCGCGAAGTACAAATTGCGGACTACGAGGATAAGCCCCGCGATGTGAGAGCTTCGTGGGAGCTGTTTAGACAACTAGGCCTTCAGCGCGAATGGGAGGAACGCCAGCAGAGGTGGAAGCTACTTATGATGCTCGAGCATTGTCGATATACAGACAGCACGCTGAGTTACGATTGACTATTCACCCTCGTTGGCCTCGCATCCGATGCCAACGAGGCCGACTTCGAGCCTGACTACGATTCTAGTTTCCAGCATGTGGTGCTCAAGTTCGCAAAAGCGTTCGTTCGCCAAGGACGGGGATACCCGCTGCTCTATCGCGCAGGCATCTCCGGCACTGATCACGACGCTAAATTGCCTTCATGGATATCTGGCTGGACTGTGAAGCGTCCCAGCGGGCTCTACGACTCCTTAGACCTTAAGTTCTTAGCAAGCGGTCCATAGACCCCACAAACTGTTCTTGGTCCTGGCTCCGATGAACTCAGCGTAGATGGTTACGATATGGAGGTCGTCCTCAACATTAGCACCGCATGCAACACAGATCCTGAATGGGAGGCTTACTTTACTGAGATCGATGCCATGGTAGCAGACGGCGTGCTGAGCAGCACGGTAGACTCAATAGAGGATCTCAAGTGGTAAGTTCCCATCGTGGCAGCCGGAGCAGACAGCGCGAATTTGAAGACGTCGTATGCTGTATTTCGGAAGTACCTTACCACCCACTCACTCTACGACGTCCGGATATCTCCACAGGAATGCACACACAACGTACATGGTGTATCCCCGGGGAATTCGGGCAAGGTTGAAGTTCGTGGTCACGAAGCGGGGATTCGTTGGCGTCGTCCCTGGTTTGAGTCAGGTTGGAGATGCGATCGCTGTCATGAAGTGAGGGTGCGTATCATTTGTGGTAAGGGAGAGCGGGGAGATGTGGTGACTCATTGGGAGTGCTATGTTCATGGGATCATGAAAGGAAAGGGTTTATTGCTGCCAGGCATGAAGGAGCGGACTTTTGCCTGTACTGAGATGGCATATGGATGCTGTGGAGCTGGATCGCATGCATTTGCCCTCCATGGTGTACGCACTGTGGATTTCAGAGTTGCATACTCTACTTACTCTACTAACATAGAAGCCTATATACATCATCGTACGCACTGCCTATCCCGGGTTAACACACGGTAATCAGCATCGTACATTCAGCATGTTGAATAGTTACCCTGGGGTAACACACTGTGCTTTGTTTTAACTATCTCAACGCTCATCCTCCCTTACAGATCCAACCTTGAGGAGCAAGTCTCAATGAAATGTGCTCTTCGCTCTAGTCTCGACATGTTATAAACTCCGGAACATGGCCCTGCAGCGCACTTTGTGCCCACGCCTCATTCTTTCTTTCACGTGGCCAGTGATGTCTGCCTGCCATGGAACTATTTCAGGACCACCTGTCGCACCCAGCAGGCAGCTCACACCGCGAAATCGAGATGGTGTCAAGACACAAGGCTGCCCGGATTCCACCGGGTGAACAATGTTCTCCTCATGCCGTGGCTGGATCCATACAGCGTTCTAACGGTCTCGACACGGTGGTGTCGTTACATGATTTACAGCGTGTGTTCGTCGCTTGCGATACGATATATGCGTAACGAAGGTATATCACCTGAATGTCGCCGGGTCTTATAGTCTTCGCATGTCTGCCTTCACTTTCAAGACACTGCTGCATCACTCCGATTCTTCCACTTGCATGATTGCCTCACATCTTTGCCTCAGCTCTGGTACGCCCGGGACGCCATCCCACTTGTCCAATATCTGGCTGATATCTTCCCACTCCTTCTCCGCCTCTTCGTCCTGCTCCTGGTCGATCATTTCTTGTAGTCGCCTTGGCGTATCCAGGACCCAGCGCACGGTGTCTTTCTGCTTCTGCTTCGTAGCCACTCCCACTCTGCCCTTGTCTTCGCCCTCGACCTGTATGTCTATCCCTAAGCCCTGCGGTTTTGCGGGCAGTGCCTGCATCGAAGATGAGAGCGAGGCGGCGGTCTCAGCAATATGTGCTATGGCCGGACCGAGAGTGTGTGTGGTAGGTGCGAGAGGGTCCATGTTTCCGCGCATGCGGCGGATGGTACTGGTCGCGGAGAGCAGCTTAGAGTAGTTATCGTAGACGAGAGACTTGCGGTCGCTGTCGAGATTTCGTATTTCTACCTTGCAGTCAGTAGCAACCACATAAGGTACGTATACGCTAAAACATACGCGACACCAGGTCTGCTTCCACTCTGAGCACACCCTTCAGGCCTTCCTTCGCTAACAGGGTATTCACGTATGCGTCGGCGTCGAAGTCGGTAGCATCGAGCTCGGTCAGAGTCTCGTCGTCTTCGTGGGCAAGCTCGGTCCTGGTCGATTCTTCCGATATCTTCGCTTCGTTGTCTTTCGCAGCTTTGAGGCCATAGTAGTCGCGCAGCGCGGCCCGGTTGCGGCGCGTGGTCGAAGGTGGTCTAGCGGAAGATTCGAAGGAGGCGCGAGTGGAGGAGGGGCTGCGTATGGACGAGCTTGGTCGCGGCGATGCTATGGTGGACATTGTGCCTTTCAGAGCGTAAAGGGGGCGGTGTATGTTGGCGCGGATTGTTGCCGTATCAACTAGTATGAGAGGTGAGGTTGCTCGGAACATTCACCGATGCCAAGCCTGGTAGGGCTGGCCTAGCAGGAGCTACCCGCCCCGCGTCCGACGCGTTGTGACCCACTTCGCTGCACTCGACTACAAATGGTCACACATCGTTCTGCAAACACAGCAGCCGCGCAGATTACGACCAATTGATCGCCAGCATGGCAAATAACCTCACAGCAGAGCTCACACAGCACCTGAATAGCAGACACCTCTATCCTGCCGCCGTGTGGCTCCAAACCTTCGTCTCCGGTACGCGTCCGAATACGCCGCTGCCTGCACTGAAGCAAACCGCCCTCTTCCGCCTGCTCGCCACCGATATCACCACCTCGCTGCAACCACCATTGCATACAGTACTCCCTCAAGACGTTCTCAACCCAAGGACGCAGACGCGCATCATCGCCGGCCCCATCGTTTGCCAAGTACTCGACATCGAAGACATTGGCCTCTCGCGCTGGGCACAGGTCGAGCAGATCGAGGCCAAAGAACGCGGCGAGACGACCAAAGGCCGCGAGATTGTGCGCGTTGTCGAGGATGAGAATGACGGGACGGTCGCACCTACCGTGCACAGCAGAGGTCCCTTCAAGCTTCTTCTGCAAGACGCAAAGGGTGCAAAGATCTACGCAATCGATCTGCGCGGCATTCAAGGGGTCAATACTGATATGCCCATGGGTGCGAAGCTTCTGCTGCGAAACACTGATGTGAGGAGGGCCGTGGCTATGCTGGAGCCCGCCAATGTGCAGATTCTGGGCGGCAAGATGGACGCGCTTGACAGGGCGTGGAGAGAGGGGAGAAAAGAGCGGCTTATGAACGCTGCCAAGATCTCGGGTGAAGTTGGGAATGGATGAAGCTTTACAACCTGCAAGAAAGACAACGAAGCCGCGGGACAAGCTCACATCCGATGAGAGAACCATGAGCCCTGACCTACGCCGCCTCATGGTAGAGGCAAGGAGCTTGCTGAACGCGATATCGTTCCCGCGTATTCCGAACCATGTGGTCCGACGTCGAGGTCATATGGACGTGGATCAGGTGATCAGACATGCTCATTACCCAGCATGAGCAGAACCAAAGTCTGAGCGGCCACCTAAGATCGATCCACCGCAATTGTGCAGACATTACGTCGAAGACTTTCTCACGACTGGAATGGCCTGACCCCAGTCCCAGCCGCGACAATGTCCATGCAACCCGCCAGTAGCTGTCCAGCCCCAATCCTCTCATCCCGCGCCCATCGAAGCCGGCCCGAATCGCTCCCCAAACAGCCCAAAGCATGCCAATGATAAGCTTTGCTTACAGCTACCCCGCAGCTCCGCCTGCTAATCACAAGACCAGAGTATGATGATCATGCTCGCATGCGCCGCATCCCACACTGCCTTATGACGTCACTCCACCTTTTATCACCACAACTGTATATCTACCCCCTCATATGAAATCGTGCGGCGCGCTCATAGACTACTGCTCTGAAACACCGCTAAGTTAACATTGCTTACAAACAAACCGTACTTGCGAAAATGTCAATGGACAACACCCCCGCGACTACCACCAACAAGACCACCACCGACCCCTCCTCCGGCCAATCTTCAGAGTTCCTAGGTACATCCCCCCTGGCTCACTTCACCCCGTAAACCGTCAAACCCCCTGAATCTCACTCACATTCCATCTACAGAACCATCAAAGTCCTCCGACGGCCCCCAGCGCCGCTCCTCCATTTCCAAGATCGTGGACGCGATCAAGAAGCCATTCCACCACGAGAAAAAGCAGGAAGATGTGCCGCCCGCACTGAAGGAGAACATCGAGCGCATGGAGGAGCGGAAGCAGGAGCGCATTGAGGAGATGCAGAAAGAGGGGTTGGATACGAGTATGCTTGAGGGGAGCAAGAAGGGGCAGTTAAAGCAGACGTTGCGCTAAGCGGATGGGGAAGGGTGTTGAGGCAGGTTGTGAGGTTGTGAGATCGTACGATTGTCATGTATGTATCAGTATGCGGGTGATGCAGCCCGAGCGGGCTGCTTTTCGGCGTAGGCGGCGTATAACGGTGTGAGCACAGAAGATTGAAATTGACTTTACAATCAGAGTAATGCAGACTAGTCTACTCCAAATATTCACTATAGTTATGTATTCATTCATTACGCGACCCAAGTCAGTTCATGGGACCCCAACAGGCATTATCATACAAAGCAAGCCTTTCGTGCCACAACTGCCCCGGAAATCTATGATACATGGCAAATGTCCAAAAAAAGCCGGGCGGTCAGTGCCTGGCTGACGGCAAACTGATCCTCACCCAAAGGTATCCCCAAGCGCACCAAAATTCAAATACGCGTAAAAGCGCCACTGCCTTTTGGCAAGCAAAACTCCGTTAAAAAGTCCCCACCCGCACCGGAAATGCAACACATGCTCAAATAAGGGCGAGACAGACCCTTAGTCGGTCCTCCACTAGTCGATTGTGATCACCTCGTGGTTTTTGCCGCCACCCCGCCCAGCTGGGAGTTTCTTAACATTCGCGGCAGCGTTGCCATTGGGTCGGTTGGCCGGGTTCGAGCTGTTGGGTTGCCTGGCAGGTGCAGCTGCGGTAATCGGTGCATTACTGTCGGCGGCCTCCTGCTTGACGCCACCCTCCACATAGCAGCCGATGACGACTTCGTTCAACTTCCTCAGCGCATCTGGGACCCCATCGATATCAGCAATGATGCCTGTGCGGACACCCCACCAGCGCTCGTCTCGCTCCCTGAACAATTTCTGTAGTGCGGATTTCAAGGTCTCTAACCGTTTGAAATTGGGACTGCGTTCAGTCTTCGGTCGCAAGTCTGCTGGCTTGCCCTCATTATCTTCAATATCCCATAGCACTCGGTCGTCTTTGGGCTTGAGTCTAATATCGAAGGAACAGGGCGGGTTGGTGTAAGTGATGCGATAAGTGCGCAGATCATGCACGTGTACAGCTGGGTTATCGACGTTGCCCGGTGTCCGATTTTCAAGTTCGCTCAGGACCGTCAAAAGAGGTCGGGACCAGATAAGAGCCGCGCAAAAACGATCCAGACCATTGTTGTCGCCAGGCGATGGCTGCGGAAGACCAGGTGACCGATCATTGATCATGTCTGTAAGGAAGCTGTGTATGCGATTGTGGGGGTTCTTGTCTCCGAACTTGACCCGAATGTCTGTTCCCTTGCCGAAGAAGACCTTCACAGAAAGCCCTTGGCTATACTGAAACTCAACCTGCTCGAGTGACGAAGACTTAAGCATCATCTTCCGCTTCTCGAGTGTCGTTGCAAAGGAGCGTAGACGGTTTAGATCTCGAAGGCGAGCTTTCAGTTCGCTAACAACTTCGTGTCCAAACGGCGTAGACAGAAGTATCGAGAACTTGCCACCTTCTGAAAATGTAAAGTTTGTTTGTGGCGACGCAGCCATGAGTTTCTGCATGTCGGCGGCGACTTCGGGTACCATAGTGCCGGTCGCAATGTGCCAAACATTACGATAATCGGAGCGGAAGCCATGACCCGTGATCTGCATCGCAGGTTCTAGCCAAGAGTCGTCCCCTGTCTGTGAAGAGAGGAGTTCTGGAGTTCTGACATACAACGCCCAACCCCGTACAACACCGTCCGATGAAGCCGGCCGCCGTGACGATTCAATCTCGTGGCGAAGGCTGTACGTTTTCCCTGCTTGTCGTAAAGCGCGCGCCGTGATAGAGTAGGCCAATTGATGAACCGCTACTCGCTCGATGCGTGACAGCGTCGGGCGATTGATCGGAGGCGGACGACCGTCTATGCATTCAACAGCAATCCTTTGAGCATGCACGATGGTAGATCCTTTGTCGCCAATCTCGCATATCCACCACGATTCGCCAGTAGCGTCCACAATTGCGGCCAGAGCTGTGGTTGTGGACCAGCCCCTCGGCCAAAAGAGTGTGAACCTCAGTACATCCAGATTCACTGCCGCTCTTACGACCTCCATGCGCAGAGCTTGGCGTGCAACAGACTGCCACCCAAGCTGTTGTGAATATCGCTGGATTGATTCTAAGATTGACCGGGCCAAAACTTGCGTTATTGTGTTGCTTGTTGCTGCCGGCTCGTGGGAGCGGTTGATCGCATTCTCTGCGGGGGTCGAGAGAGGAGTAGCTGGACTTAGAGTGTAACGACCTGTGATAGGCTCGATAGAAAGGTTGGTCGTATGTTCCTTGGAACCAATGGAAACAGCTAGCCGACAGTCTGAGGGTTCAGTATCCGACAAAGAGGCCTTTGTGATCACATTGGTGCTGAAAGCTTGCTGCATGTTTCGCAAGAGGTGCCCAACATGAAGGGCTATGACCCGCTTCATCATGCGCTCCACGGACAGATGAGTCCAATCGAAACCAAGATCAACGTCCTGGACATGTACACCTTCGCGGAACCAACGCACAATTATTGATGGTATTGGAGGACCTCGCCATGACACTTTTCCGTCTTTGGACTTATTGCTGGCAACACCGATCTCAATCCAGCTCTTCTTTCCCGGTCTATTCGTCCAGTATTGGATCCAAAGCACTCGATGCGCGAATTCGGATCGAAGTGAGCCGGCCCACCCTGTTCGGAGTAGATCATTGACCTGTGAAGAAAGTATGAAAATTTTGTGGGAAAGGGTGATGTTGAGAAGATAGCCGAAGCAAACCTCTAGCCCTTTCTCTCGAAGCAAATTATCGACGCCTGTGCGTAGGCGGTTGAAGAAGCGACTGTCTGCCGATATTACTGGAGCTGGGGAAAACAAGAGCCTCATGTCAACGAAGTGGAACTGATCGGAGGAATCCTCGACAAACGACATGAGGTCGAATTCGAACTCGTCGTCCATTATAAAAGTCACGCGGCCGTCTCCTATCCGCCATTTAGAGAGCTGGTGTGGGAGTTTTTCGTGGACAATTAGACGAGTAGAAAGTGAGACATTCAAATATCGAAGCAATTTGAGCGCCTTCTCTGCCGTCATTGGAGGAGGCGGGATAAAGCCCATCTGCACCTAATTAGCGCCTCATGCATGCAGAGGAGAAGGGTTACTCGCATCAGGTATCCACTCCGCCTTCCCCGTACCCAGAATCTCTAGCGCGGTCGTGATGTCAGGGTTCAGCTGTCTTGCATCGTTCATGACATATTTCATGAATTCGATCTGGTCGCTGATTTGGTCCTGGCTGGCCCTCTGCTTTACAGCCCAGGTGAAAAGATCGATCAGTTTAGACAGATCCACTGAGGCCTTCCGGCCCCATTCAGTAAGCACCAACAGCTTGATGAACTTTGCCCTGTTATCTAGCGCGAATCTCATGAGCAGAAGCTTCTTTTGTTTACTGATTTCTACATCTTGAGGGGTCGGTGGAGCATTTCCGTTGGGAACATTGCCATTGAATTGGGGGGCTTTTAGTTCTCTCATTTGCATGAGGGTTTCCGAGAGCTCGTTATAGGTCTCTTGAGAAATGCGTTGGATCAACTTCGAGAGGGAGTGGTATACCTCGGCGGGAACGTGGTCTATTTCCGGTGGTAGCTGTGCCATCTGTTTGACGGCGGATGTAGCCCCATTTGTGTCGGCGCCATTGTACGAGGGGGTCCTGACGGCGGGCGCGCTTGCGGGCGAGTCTTTCCTGACAAGGGTTCGTTCCCCGTTCACCATGTTGCCGTCATGAGCGCGCTTTCTGCTCTCCACGTCTCTTGCGCCTAGGCCTCCGTTCGCGCTGGTGTTCATCTTCAAGATGCCTGGCATACTCTGGTCCCAGCCCTGCAGCCCGTGGGAGCGCGCGCCGCCCCTGCTGCTCTCCGCAGCCTCCCCGTTGTCTTGCTCCGCCTGCTGAAGTGGTTGTGCCGACTGTATGTTGAGCTGGTTGGATCACTGGAATCGGGGGCTTGCAGGGGATATTCGGGGGGCGGCCTCCAGAGTCGCGTTTGTGATAGTCGCAGGCTGATCGCAACGCAGGGCGCGACTGCGCGCGGCCAATCTGGGGAAGAGCAGGTCTCGGAAGCTGGCCAGGGTGAGAGCTGCGGTGCGTATGGGCAGATGTGGCGGGTGACAGAGCCCTTGGTTGAGACTATCGCATTGTAGTTGTCGCTGTTGGGCTCGGCGGGCGGCGACGGCGCCTGCGCAATGCAGCCGGCAGGAGCGCAATCCAAGAGCGGTCGCAACGGTGTCGGCGCGGCGGGGCGCGCGTGCGGGTGTGGGTGTGGGTGCGAGTGCGGTTGCTGCGTGAGGTTTGGAGGTGTAGTGAGGAGTTGCAAGAATGCAAGGCTCGAGCGGGCCGTAGCCGTGACGAAGCCCTGAATCGCGGCCGCTTGGCACCAGCAAACAATGGGACAGCGGGTCGGTGAGTAATCAGCGACGAGCCCTGGCGCGCGCATGAATTCGAACATCCGCGATACAGTTGCACGGTCAGAACTGGATACTGATAGCTGCTCAAGTGATTGTGGGGTCTGCTGTTGAGAATCTAATTAATGAAGCAGCCCACATCTTGCCTTCAGGTTCGCGGAAGAGGCTGGCCATGGCACAAGCGAAGACTGCAGGTGAGTGGGCGCTGCCGCCCGCCTGCTGCCTGCATAACCGCGCGTGCCTCACCAAGACATGCACAACTTCGCCGGATGCCCCGTCGCAGCGTGGGCATGCGCGTGGACGACGTGTTTTGGCCCATGTCACATGCACATCGTTCCCCAACAAGCCTACATGAAGCGAGTTTCCCAGGCCCAAGTCTATTGAGATCCCAGCCCCTCCACCCTGGCCATCTGCTCACCGCCGTGCTGCTGTCCCTCGAGTGTCTTCTCTTCTCCCTTGCTCCTCTGTCTGCCCGCCCGCGGCTCGAGTCGCCATGTTCCCAAGTTTTAGGTAACACGCCCTGCAGCCGCCACTCAGCGCCCGCCTCCCGCGCGCCGCAGTATGACGCCCCGGGCGCCTGAATTCATACCTCGCCCAGAGCTCGCCCGCGATGCGTCGCATCTGTCCAAAGCCTCCGCGCCATCGCTCTCCCCCAGCAACGAAGCGGACGACGAGCAGAGCATATCCGACGACTACGCGGATATGTCCTCCGACCGCTCCCCGCCGCACTACGAGGGCGAGGATGTGCGCCTGACCAGCGACAAAGAGCTGTCTGGCTTCTACATGTATGGCTGGGCTGCAGAGGTCTTCGTCGTCTGCGGCATTGGCAGCTTCATCCCCGTCACCCTAGAGCAGCTTGCCCGCGAGAACGGCTTCCTACTTCACGACCCGACCCAGCCATGCAAAACCGCCCGCATCACAACACCCACCTACTCCATGTTCTCGCCCAACCAAGACAAGGGGCAATGCATCGTCAGACTGCTTGGTCTCAACATAAACACGGCCAGCTTCGCCATGTACACCTTCTCAGTATCCGTCCTCATCCAAGCACTGCTCATAATATCCATGTCTGGCGCAGCTGACCACGGCCGCTTCCGCAAGACCTTTCTCTTGTGGTTCGCCTTCATAGGAAGCACCGCGACTATGCTGTTTCTACCCATTGTTCCTAAAGTCTATGTCTTGGGCGCCGTGTTGGCCATCGTCGCGAATACATGTTTTGGAGCCAGCTTCGTGCTTCTGAACTCTTTCTTGCCGTTACTTGTGCGGTTTCACCCGACGGTTCAGTACGCCGATGTATCGCCAGGTTCAAGCTATTTGGACGACGACGACTTTGACCACCCGGACGTAACTCAAGAGGCTCACTATTCTAATCAACTCGCTCACGACGAGAATGTCATGGACAACGTCATCGACGCAACAACCGCACTCCTTCCGCGCATGCACTCCGAAGCCGATCTCACAGTCCCCAATCCCATTTCGCGGGCAACACCCTCCCAGGAACTTGGATTGTCCACCAAGATTTCTTCTTATGGCATCGCGATCGGATACATAGCCGCCCTGCTTGTCCAGACGATAGGTATCCTTGTCGTTATCGCATTCAGCAGCTCGAATTTTGGTCTTCGCCTTGTCCTCTTCATCATCGGTGCGTGGTGGTTCGTCTTCACAATTCCAACAGCTATGTGGCTGCGCCCGCGTCCCGGACCCCCACTGCACATTGCTCCATCGAAGTCAGCTTTTGGCACTGGCCTCGCCTACTTCACGTACAGTTGGAAATCGCTTGGCCGAACAGTGAAGCATGCACGATACCTGAAAGATGTATTGCTGTTTTTAGCAGCCTGGTTTCTACTCAGTGATTCCGTTGCCACCGTCTCTGGCACTGCTGTCTTGTTCGCGAAAACGACCTTGGGCATGTCTTACGCCATGCTTGCCCTAATCAATGTGATCGCCACAATATTCGGTGTCATTGGCGCCTTCACTTGGTCCCGCATCAGTATCTATCTGCGCCTTCGGCCAAGTCAGACGATTTTGGCATGCATTCTCCTCTTCGAGCTGATTCCCATCTACGGATTGCTCGGATATATCCCAGCTGTTCAACGACTTGGCGTCTTTGGCCTACAGCAGCAATGGGAGATGTACCCCTTGGGAGCTGTGTACGGCTTTGTTCTGGGCGGATTGAGCAGTTACTGCAGGAGTCTGTTTGGCGAGCTAATTCCACCGGGCTACGAAGCGGCTTTCTACGCGCTTTACGCCATCACCGACAAAGGTAGCAGTGTTTTTGGACCCGCGATTGTGGGCGCAATCACGGATCGTTATGGCGAGATAAGACCCGTAAGTTTGACAACTGGGTTGAACCGACCCCACCCCCTCTTACACTGATGTTACCTTAGGCTTTCTGGTTCCTGGCCGTTCTCATCGGTCTCCCTTTCCCAATCATGATGCTCGTCGACGTGGAACGAGGTCGGGCGGAAGGCCAAGAACTAGCACGCAAGTTGGAGGATATTGCCGCTGCAGAAGCTGCCGCAGAAGAGGAAGAAGAAGATCTAGTTGATCACGATTATGAGCAAGGATACCAGCATCGATGAGCATGCATAGACATTTGAAGGCGTTTTGCATGAGCACCAAAGCCATAGTAATAAATTTGGAACGGCGTTCAACGCAGGCAAGCACCCATTTGATTCGCCTTTTGATTGCTGAGCAGGATGTGCGACATGATCAGGTATGCCAGAGACATCAAAGAAGGGGTACTCTATGTACTGAGTGTTGAGCATACGCTATTGATCTTTGACCTGCCATCCTATACCGCGATCATATATGAAAGCGGAGGCATATACATATGCGGTTATTGTTTTCTGAATTGCACACAAACGAGGCATTTCCTCCACAGGTATGCCCCTTCCCTGAAGATACTCTCACCTTCGGTTCAAGAAATATCCACCCACCTTCTAGCCTTCACTGTTATATCTTGTATGAACTACACCAAGATGTCTAGTCTGGTGCATGATGAGGCTCTCTCTAGATGTCAACCACCATCATGTCGTCTTAAGTGCCTAATCAAGCACGTGACCAAAAATCTCGCGACGCGTTGGCGTTTCGCGCCGCGCATGGGTACTGGCGCCCGCCGATTCTGTATTTATGGCGCACGTCCACCGCCTCTTTCCCCCGTCACAACAAACACTCGAGCACTCTGCCATCCATCCATATCAAGACAACCAGTTTCCACGGAGTATCTGCATCAAGAACTCACCTTTGCATTACTTGCGCAACATCCATCATCATGTCTATCGTCTCGCTCCTCGGCGTCGAGGTCAAGAACAACCCAGCAACGTTCGACGCACCGTACGAGTTTCTGATCACCTTTGAGTGCCACGAATCGCTGCAGAAAGGTAATAATGAATGTTTACTTCACGTATTATCTGCTAAACAGCTACAGACCTCGAGTGGAAACTGACCTATGTCGGCTCCGCAACATCGTACGTGCCCCGCTTTGAGCATCTTTAGCAATAGGATGATTGACTTTACCAGCAACGAGCATGACCAGGAGCTTGACTCCGTCCTTGTCGGCCCCATCCCCGTGGGTGTGAACAAATTCGAGTTCCGCGCCGACCCTCCAGACCTATCGCGCATTCCCAACAACGAGATCATTGGCGTCACCGTCATTCTCCTCAGCTGCAGCTACGACGACCGCGAATTCGTGCGTGTTGGATACTACGTGAACAACGAATACACAGATGAGGCCCTGCAGCTCGAGCCGCCGGCAAAGCCCATAATCGAGAAGGTGCGGAGGAACATCTTGGCCGAGAAGCCTCGAGTGACCCGCTTCGCGATCAAATGGTATGACTCGCGGATCCCACCTGTAACCCAGGCAACAGCAGCACTGACCGTAACAGGGATTCCGAGGAGCAGGCTCCACCTGAGTTCCCCCCCGACCAGCCCGAGGCCGATCTCAATGCGGACGGTGACCAGTACGGCATCGAAGAGGAGGAGGAGGAAGAGGAAGAGGAAGGTGAGGGTGCCGCTCCTGCCGAGGGCGAAGATGCTGCCATGGCCGGAGCAGACGACACTGCTGGCCCCGCTGCAGACGACGATGCTGCCTCGGAGGCTGGCAGCGAAGACATCGAGGAGAGTGAGGGGGAGGATGAGGAAGAGGAGGAGCTTGAGGCAGAGGAGGGTGACGATATGGAGATGGATGATGCTGCCCCTGCGAACGGCGACCAGAGCCACCCTAAGCAGCCCGCTCAGCCAAACCCAGATGTCATGGTCCATTAGGATGGTGCATCGACTACCCCTGAGAGAGTCGTTCGCTTGTCGCTCCGAGGACTTTCGAAGAGGGGAGCTTTGGAGAGGTTGCGCCTTGCGGTTAGTGATCCCAAGCCTTCGATCATGCCGGTGCGATGCAGCCCACGAAAGCAGCGACGGGAAGTTCCCTGACTGAGGGATGTCCTGGTCGTGGGCTGTTTTATATCGTTGAGTCTCATGCTTTCGGATACATCCTCATACCCCGTTTGTCTACTCGCATAGATGGAGATTGCCTCGGTGCGAGGTTTTAGTTAGCAGTGCGTGGTAGGTGGAGCGCGATTTTCTTGAGCCTGGAAAGACAGATCAATTGAGTCTTCATGCTCAAAGCCTTCGATTGCTCATTCCAAGCATTCCGCATTGCTGTGTCGTTTCTTTTATGCCCGTGCAGTATTCGTCGTTCCTAAGTCCTAGCACGACGTCGTGCAACACGGTCACAGCATAGAAATATGTTCGCAGTCACACCAGCGTGCAGAAATGTATTGTATTTTCCGTCACAGCGTCACTGCGCCCTAAAATGCGGCCACGCAAGCCCAAGTTGAGATTTGCCAATCTTAGACGCGCAATCTCACATCCACCCCCGTATAACGTTCAGCAGCTTCAGCTACCAGTACAAAGTAGCTGCTTGCGAGACTAGGGGGAGCTGTATTTGGTGGCTCGAAGCGGAATCTGGGCATTTGTACGCGACTCAGCCTCTGGAACGGCGGCGCAGCCTACTCATGTCGAGGAGGAACGACCCGTAGCGCCAGCCAGCGAACAATTATAGCAGTCTGGGTTACCCTGTTGCGGGAGCGCGCGTGCCAACGGACGAGGCGCATGATAACGCGCGTGAGCCTCTCGCTCGTCGGCGTGTGCTGGTGAAGGCCTTGGACGCAGTCAGGTCGTGGCTGCGAGTGCCCACGGGCGTCTGTGAAGCATAATAATTCGAGCACGCCCTTTGAATCACCCTGCGCAATGTTTCAGTAGCAAACGTTGCTGCCCTTTACCCTGCTCAGCATCTGCTGGGGCACGCTGCCTGCCTTGCCCACGACACAAGACACAGCCCCTCGTTGGACCTTCCGCTGGCTCCGCCCGTCTTCCCGCCGTTGTTTTGGGCCCGTCTCGTCGATATACCCGGGCAACGCAGCAAATACACACGTTCGCAACACTGGCGTTCATCTCCCACGCCGAAACCAAACGAATTACAGCGCGCCCAGAGCTCTCCCGTGACGGCGAGCGCTCCGCGATACCCCGCCAAGTTCGTAAGTAGACTCGGGCATGCTCCACCGTCCCCGCGGGCTACCATGCATGCGCCCGTCTTCGCAAGAGGACATCGCGCACCCTCGAGCTGCTCCTGGCTGGCTTTCTTCCAGACAAAGGCTGATCCAAGTTCCGCAGTCCTGTCGAGGCTAGGAGCTCCGCTTGCGAACAATGAGCTATCAGCAATCCCAGCCCCAGCTGGGGGCCACCTTCGTGCCGGGTGGCTATGACGATTTTTACATGCCCGCGCCAGATCCAGAGCTTATTTCTCCGGCACCGCAGCGGTTAGTCTGACTGACGTCCAGCATTATGAGATTGCACTCCTGCTGACACGCGGTAGGGTTATGCCAGAGGTGCCCGAGAACATGCAGGAAAACATCGCTCACTTGGAATTAGAAGCCAACGGTCCGCGAAACCCGCCCATGTCGCCGCCGGCCCAGGGCTACAACCACTCGCAGTCGCAGTCCCACTTCCCTCCGCGCGGCTCCAGCTACCACAGCAACGACCAAGCTGCCCACGGCGGCCAGGGGCAGTGGCCTTCGCGACAGGCGAGCATTTCGGCATCCTTTAACCAGCCACCCGCCGTGCAGCCGCAAGCCATGCAGCAGCAGCAGCCCTCGCACGACTACCACAGCTTTGCCCAGCCGGGTGAGGTGCCCAACTTCTCCATCTTCCCCAAGCTCCCGAACCGACCGCCAAACGTTCCGCCCTCTGACGATGAGAAAGAAGCGGTCTTGGAAAATGCCCGCCTGCCGGTGCTCAACTCGAACGACCCGGAGATGCAGCTGGCGTGGGCCCAGGACGCCCTGCAGTACGTCGACATGGCGCAGCTAAACGAGCAACGCATCGCCGAGCTGCAAGGCGCCCGTCCTGCCACACCCGCGGTCGAGCACCAGCTGCGCGTCGATGCGATGAATGTCACCGGGTTTTTGGCGGACCAGTTCCACCCCAAGGCCGACTTTATGCGGGGCATGTGGCTGGAGTTTGGGAAATTCGGCCTGCGCGTCGACAAAAAGGAGGCCTTTCGGAGCTACACTCGTGCAGCGCAGAAGGGATACGCCAGGGCAGAGTACCGCATGGGCATGCAGTTCGAGCAATCGAACGACCCCATCAAGGCTCTCCAGCACTACAAACAGGGTTCGGAAGCTGGAGATTCGGCGTCCAACTATCGCCTGGGCATGATGACCCTCCTAGGCCAGCACGGGCAACAACAAGACTATGCTCGTGGCATTCAACTGATCAAGCAGGCCGCGGCCACGGCTGACGAGAATGCTCCTCAGGGTGCGTACGTGCTAGGCATGCTCCAGGCGCGAGAACTTCCCCAAATCAGCGTCCCGGAGATGTTTCTGCCGTACGATGAAAAGGCTGCCAGACAGCACATCGAAAAAGCTGCCTACTTAGGATTTGCCAAAGCCCAGCTTAAGATGGGATCCGCCTACGAGTTATGCAGTCTGGGTTGTGAATTCAATCCCACGCTGTCCCTGCATTATAACGCGCTAGCATCACGACAAGGCGAAGCTGAGGCTGACATGGCAATCAGCAAGTGGTTCTTGTGCGGGTATGAGGGAGAGTTCCCGAAGAACGAGGAGCTTGCATTCACGTATGCTCAGCGTGCTGCCGCCACTGGCTTGGCCACCGCAGAATTTGCTATGGGCTATTTCCACGAGATTGGTATGCACGTCCCTGTTAACATTGATAAAGCCTTGGAATGGTACGAAAAAGCTGCTCGCAACGGTAACAACGACGCGGAGGAACGCATCAACAGTATATCAACCATGCACCGAACGCTATCGAAGAAGGATCACGAGAAGGTAGCAATCAACGCTATCAAATCAAAGCATGGCTCCATGAAAGGGCAGCGCCCAGCTAGACTACAAAAATTGGCCGCCCCTAGCCTTCCGACTATCGAGAGCAGTCCCTCGGACTATGGAGACTCACCGGGAGGTCAATTCCCAGATCGCCATTCTTCTACTACGCCATACCCTATGTCGGACCAACCTCCTATGGTGGCACCTTCCCAGCGCTCTCAGTCCGTCGCTCCGTATCCTTCGAACGACGGGCCACCTCGGATAGATGCCCATATACCAAGCATGGCAGGTGGCTTCGCCGCTGAACTGCGGTCTGCCAGTGCACGTCCTCCATCTCAAGCTTTCAACATCAACCCGCAAGTGTACGCTCAAGGCCCGGGTCCGAATGATCCCTATGGTCGCGGGAGACCACCACAAGGAGCCAACCTTGGCCCTCTTCCCATACGCCCAGCTACGAGTGTCGACAGCATGGGACGTGGGGGAGGAAGGGCTCCAAGTGGCGGTCTTCCCCCAGGGCCCGGTGCCTACAGGCAACCAGGTGGGCCGAGTGCACAACGCCCCGAAGCATACGACCGACCAGGGTCGGCACGCCCTGCTGCTGATATTGGTTTCAATGCACCCGGAGGGCCGAACAAGCTGCAGAAAGCACACAACGTCGGTCAGCCGGGTGGACCGCTCAAGAAGCAAAACACTTTGCCCGACATAGGGTATGTTGCTCCGCTTGAACCGCGACAGCACACGCGTCCGTCAACGACCGTGCCAGGCTTGGAGAGTAGAAATTCTGGCCGTCCCGGAACCGCAGGTCCAGGTCCCAGGCCCGGTCAAGGACCATCATCTCGCCCTGGATCTGCGGGACGTCCCTCGGCACACGATGCACACCCGCAAGGACCGAAGCCAGGCAAACCAACCACCCCACAACCCCGACCTGGGCCAAATTCAGTTCCAGCAGCGGCACCTGCCCAAGCAGCCAAGCCTGCGGCCCCCAAGCCACCTTCCTCTGCCTCTACAGGTCCTGGTAAGGGTCCGAAGACTTTTGACGAGATGGGTATCGGGCAAGCGCCCAAAGACAGTGATTGTGTACGTTCTTCCCCGTCTTCCTACGCCCGAAATGTGCTGATAGCCCCTAGGTCGTGATGTAGTGAAAGCATGTAGCGTGTCCGTTGGCATTTCCTTCTGCATATCTGGGTCCTCCTAGTTTTTGCGAGCATTTATGGATAGAGTTCTTCGCTTCTTGGCACATTGCGTCTGCCCCTATACCCCTGGTTTCTCTTGTCGTCCCCGCGTACTTGGATATAGGGCCAAGAACCAAAATTAGCACCAATGGCATTTTTCTATAAACGAAATATCAGTGAAAAGGCCAATACCTGTCTTCTTGCTAACTATTGTCTGATTAAGCATTTGACTGCAAACATCAGTTTTCGCATCATCTCTGCTTGCTTGCTTCTTCCCCCGTTCCCCTCATGACTCTTGCACTGGTCGTGCCTTCCCCGACATGTCGCATACCTGAGCACAACCAACTTCTTTCCTCGCCATCATATTCGCTCCTGGTCACTTCTTCCTCTCACCTCGTCCACTGTTTCCACGAACGTCGTTGCTGCATCGACCATGGCACCACGCAAGAAGACCGAAGATAAGGAGAAGCCCGCACCGAAGGCCACGGGGGACGAGGCAGCCGATATGATCCTCAACTACTTGCGTGAGTGTAGCTTGAGATCAGATGAAACCATACAGCAGGATGCAGGACAACGGCTAACAGTTGCACAGGGAGGGAGAAGTGCGTGTCGGATACCTGCTAGCATTTGCTTATTATTGCTAACTCAGAGTGTTGCTGCTGCAGTCGTCCTTACTCGGTGAGCGAGACGTGCCTTCCCGGTTCGATGCACACAATGATTGATGCTCATCTAGGCCATCGACATCTCCGCCAATCTTCACAACGCAGTGACGAAAGGTCAGTGGTCCCAGTTCCCAGCTAAAAGACCCACCTAATACGACGGAGCCGCCGCAGCTAAGATACTCAAAGATCTCCACGAGCGCAACGAGATTGAAGGCCGAGCCGCCGGTACGCTTCTCCTCCTCACCCGAGTATCACACTGAAGCATGGCTAGGCAAGCAAATCGTCTACCACGCCATCCAGGTACCTCCACGTGCCTTCCTCGCCGTGCCGCCCCTCCCTACTCACCCGTTCCCCACAGAACCCAGAAGACTCCATCACCCTCGAAGCCCTCGCCGCCCTCGAGGCCAAAACAACCGACCTCCGCACCCGCACTGCCGTCCTCCAGTCCACCGCCAAAACCCTCCGCGCGACCCTCGCGACCCTCAACTCCACGCTCAGCACCGCCGACCTCGTCGCCGGAGTGACCGCGATGGAGACCGAGAAGGCGGAGATCCAGGGCAGGCTGGAGAGCTTGAGGGCGGGCAAGGCGAAGAAGGTGACGAAGCGGGAAAGAGACGAGGTGGAGAGCGCGTGGGAGAAGTGGGGCAAGATGGCGCGGAAGAGGCAGAAGCTTAGCAAGGAGGTGTGGGAGTATGTTGATGCGTGTTTGGATGATGCGGGCCAGGACAGGGAGCAGAAGGCTGAGGTGAGGGAGAGCTTGGGGCTGGATGAGTAGGGCGATGGTCGCTGCGTAGGTGGGAACGAGGTGAACCGATCTGGTCGATTGATACGCGAACGTTATATGTGGTGTAGTTCAAGCATGTGAAAAGATGGTCAGGTATGTGGTGTAATGTCGATGTTCGATGCCACTACCTCGTAGACACAACTACTATCCCCCTTTAATACCCCCTCCAAAAACGCTAATGCTCGCTCAAACCACAACCATCTCATATCATATCCAAACACCCCGGAACACCACTTGAAGTCATACACACACCCTTCCCCATCCCGCCCCTACGCCACCGTCGTCCGCTTCACCCCCCTATCCGCGAGCGCGGCTTTGAGCGTATCCGCAATATCCCTCCTCCGTCTCGCCGTCTCTCTCAGCCTCTCCAACTCATCGTCCACCCTATCCGCCAAGCCTGCCAAATTTCCTTCTGCGCCCGACAGACTCCCCTGCGGCGTGTAGAACAAGCCATACCCCTTGCTCGGCGTCTCGTTATGCTCGGGCGTCATGGCGACCTGGTTGAGTTCGCGGAGGGTTACACTCTTCCTGCTCGTCGGCGGCGTGGCAAAGGGACTCTCCCGCTCTGGGATCCTTGCGCGCGACTTGCGCAGCGGGGTAGCAGCGTTGCGGGACGACGCAGACGCGGGCCGGCCGTTCTCGTTTGCAAAGTTGACTTTGCGGAGCTGGCTCTCGAGGAGGGTGATGTCATGGCCCTTCTCCTTGGTAATGTCGATGAGCTTGCCGATCGTTTTCTTGATCGCCTCGACGCTCGGCACCGCTCCCGTGTGGCCGTTCTGCGCGCTGTGAGACGCTAGCTTCGAGCGGAGCAGGATCAGCGCGTCCTCCGCCTTGCCGAGCTGCGTGAGGAGCTGCGCGTAGTCTTTCCGCAGCGCTTTCTGCTGGTCTGCGAGCTCCTTGGGCAGGCCGGCCTTGCGGAGCGCCTCGAGTTTCTCGGGGTCTTTGGCGTTGATGATGCGGCGGCGTTCTTCATTGACTTTGGACTGGAGCTTGGCGTTATCTTGGATGATGCGGACGAGCTTGGTGAGTTTGTCGACGACCTTCTGTATACCGCCCGTGGCGACTTCGTGTGAGAATTGGTCTTCGATATCCATGAGGTCTTCGATCTCGCAGAGAGACCAGTTTTCGAACCATGGGCCGTCCTGGCCGTCGTCTAGCACTTCTTCCAAGGCCGAACGATCGAGCTGGGAGTCGCGCTGCGGGTTCTCGTGGAAATCGGTAAACGCTTGCAGTGTTCGCGAGTTGAGGCCAAGCGTGTCCACCATACTATTGATGTCCCGGTAAACGATCTCGATCTGAGCCGCATGGCCGGTCTTGTTCAATGCCGCTTCGGTGTACTCTTGCCGAGCAATGAAAGGCGCGAGCGTCCTACTAGGCTCGATCTCGCTTTGAAGCTCCTGTCGTATCCGCTCGTCCTCGTCATCTACAAGGTCCGAGAAGACAGGTTGAGGCGTAGGCGGCTTGGGTTGCGGCTGAATTGATGAGCTTAATGGGTCCCGCCGCGTTCCACTGAAGAGCGAGCTCGATGACGGATTTTGATTTGTTGGAGGCCATTGAGCCCTCTGAGGCGGCGGTGTTGGTGCAGCTGAAAAGAAACTGGGCGCCGCGTTTGCCCTATTTCCAAAGATGGTATGTTTTGCTTCCTGTGATGGTGCTGATTGTTCTGATCCTTCATCGCCCGTCTGTTCTTCCTCCTCCGAGAGCTCTGATTCCTCCTCACCTTCTTCATCCTCATCTGGATTGCTCAGATCTCCGTCTTCTCCGTCCTCCGATGAAGGGAGCTCGTCCATGTCACCTGACGAAGACGGAGCCTCAATTTTGATGGGAGGACTGCCAGCAAGCGGAGGAATCTCCTCGTCCGTCTTGGAGGGTTTGGCAGTCCAGTCGGGAGGCAAAGGTGCCTCTTCCGGTTCCGGTATGGACTCTTTCTGTGGAGCAGCTTTCGGGGTCGCGCTATCTGGCCTCATACCGAACAGTCCGGTCGACGGCCTGGGAGCGGTTGCTGGAGTGGTGGAAACGAATAGCGGCACCTTATTGGCATCCTTTGCTGGAGTGGCGGGCGGCTTCGAGGCCGCGCTGGGCAATGCGGAACCAAACCCATTGCCAAAGAATGAGCCCCCAGACGGTGTGTCAGGTTTGGGTAAGTCATCTTTTGCAGATCCATCCCCCTTGGAAGTGCTCTTGAGTTCGAATTTGCCACCAAAGACTCCTGCTACTTCTTTGAGTTGGGGCTGAGGTTGAGGAGTCGGGGTCGCTTCATCCCTTCCACGGTTGCCTATGTCTGTCGAACCCGATTGCGTGGATGTGAAAGATTGGAAGGACGAGGGTGCACCAGATCCGAATAGCGAGCTACTTTGTTGTGCGGGAGTGTTACTCAATGAAGGCAGCGTAGAACCCGGACCGGTTGCTTTCGAGTCCACTGTGACCGTGGAGCCGAAGCTTGATAGCGGCTTCTGTCCTAGGCCGCCGAAAGGAGATTCCGACTTTTGCCCAAAAGCCCCAAATCCTGATTCCGACTTCTGCCGAAGCCCTCCAAAAGCTGACTGGCCATCCTTGTTGCTACTGAAACTGGAGAAAGGGGATGCGCCCGGACTCCCAGTACCAAACTTGCCGGCAGCGGCAGCGGCAGCGGCAGCAAACGGATTCGGTTTATCGCTTTGTGAGGCAGAGGCACCAGCGCCGAAAGGATTGGCTATCTTAGAAGTCTGTGAGGCTGATCCTGCAGGCGCAAAAGGATTGGACTTGGCAGGTGTTTGTGAATTTGCGCCAGGGAAGCTAGGTTTTCCAAAGTTTAAGCCGCCTGTAGGGGCCGAGGGGCTTCCAAAGGATGGGGCTCCAAAAGTTGGCTTTCCGAAAGCTGGGGTAGATTGTGGGTTTCCGAATGGCGAGCTCCGGGATGGTGTAGCCTGTCCGAAGGTAGAAGATGATGGTTGTGCTGGTTGAGACGCCGGAGCCGCTGGC
Source organism: Paraphaeosphaeria sporulosa (assembly GCF_001642045.1). NCBI lineage: Eukaryota > Fungi > Ascomycota > Dothideomycetes > Pleosporales > Didymosphaeriaceae > Paraphaeosphaeria > Paraphaeosphaeria sporulosa. The sequence continues at coordinate 348,127 of NW_017253373.1, read as the reverse complement.
GCGGTTTGGTTGACAGTGGCCGGTGAGTCTCCAGATACAAGGCCAGAATACGCGGTGCCAGCTTCAAGAGCTCTGTCCCATACAACCCACCATCCTGCCAGCAGACCTTCGTGTGTGAGCATAAAGTATGCTGGTAAGGGTGTAGGCGATTCGTCAATTTCCTCCAGCCTAGCACTGGGTCGGGATACCTTCTCTTTGGCGGAGAGATCCAGAGCTTCGCCAATCAAAGCACTATCTGTTGGGTCTTTCTTGGGTATTTGTGGAAGTGCTGCTTTCCTGTGATCGTGCAGGGTGGCCATTTGGTACTCATTAACGGTAGCCACTCCGGGACCTATGGGCTTCTGAGAACGCGTGACGACACCAACTTCTGAGGAATGAGAAGCGGTGACGATGATCATATCATCCAGGTCAGGTTCCCACTTTCTGAGTCGCTGCATATAGAAGCGAGGTGGGGATGAGCGGGTAGGGCCATCCGTGCTACTAAAGATCAATTCCCATGGAGTCTCGCGGAATGTGAAGCTGTTGTATTCCTTGTTGGTAGTAACGAGACAGTACGTTAATTGCTCAACACCATCGCGGGGAGAGTAGATCAGGAAGAGCTCCTCGTTGCTCAACCAGTTCACTGCCGAAACTGTTCAGGTTAGCGATGGCCGCAATCCAATTCGACCCAGTCAAACACTTACCGATGTAGTTGTCGTCCACTTTGGATGGGCGTGGAACTCTTGCCTTGACCTGGTCCATGGAGCTGATCAAGTGAATTGCAGCAGTTCCGTCCTCGAACCCGACCACGAATGCCTTTCCCTTGACGCTCCAGGAGGCGCACGTTACCCCTGCGTTGTGAACCGTCCTCGCGTTGCCCGTGGAGACATCTGTTATATCCAGCCGGCCTGAATCAAGGATTACTGCCATGTAATGCGCATGGCCTGCGGAAGGGTTTGGCAATAGCGCTCGAACGGAGGTGTTGTTGGTGGCGATCTGGACATCAGGCTGGGTGTTGCCTTTGAGCAAAGCGTCCACCGAGTACACTGACAAGCCCCCGTCACGTTCTGGGCTGGTAACCAGGAAATCTTCGTCAGCGGAGAAGACTACTTGTCGCAGCTGTGGGACTGGCAGTGCCGCATCCGGGGAGAAGTTTGTTACGACATCCCACTCGTTGCCCTTTTCTTGGAAGGCCTTTCGGACCTTTTCCGTCGAAGCAATGACAAGCTTGTCGGGGGAAGCTGCTGCCAGAAGCGCGCGGCGTGGCGCAACGGCCAGCAGTGTCGCAGACGGCGGAGGGAGATTGTCCGTGGACCACGGCGAGGGGAGGAGCTTGATCTTTTTGGCGCCTCCTGCACGACCAGAGCTCAATGGGGAGAATCCGAGGATCTGGGCCGTGGTCAGCAAGGCACGGCAGCTTCTCGCGTGCGGCGCATGTTTACCTCTGGCGCGACCTCGTCGAGCGGATCCTCGAGCTCAGTCACCTGCGGGGCGGACATTGTGGGGCGGGGCCTGAAGGCGGTTTGCGCAAGACGGTACTCGGGGCGGATGCCGCGCGGCGGTGATGTTAGCAGCAGCGGTCGAATGCTGGCATCGGAGCTGGCGGGCGACCTTTGCGCGACGGGCGCAGAGGGCAGGGCGCGTGGCGCGGGCGAGAGCCGGGGCGGGCTCTGGCGGAAGAGCTCGAGGCTTCGGTGGAATATGGCGCGGGAGGGGGACGGGGCCTGGCGCTCTGGCGATCACGAGCAGCGGGCTGGCGGAGCACTGGAAGCAGCTGCGTGCCGTACTTTCTTTCTGCACGTTGAATGTTTGGATGCGCCAAGGCGCTATGCAGCCGTCGCGGCCCCAGCTTGAGCTCCCCAGGCAATCGACCGCTGCGTACGCCTCACTGCCTGTCCCGCCGAACCGCCGCCTACCCACGCCCAGCTCTCCCACCCATTGACGGGAACCTCTGGACATCGCCGCCGCAGTCGACTCCCACCGACACCTCCTCTCGCGCACAGCCCTCGCCATGGCCGGCTTCGACTTCTCCAACCACAACCGCAATGCGGCCCTCCACGCCCAGGGCGTGCCCCTCCCCAAGGCGACAAGCACCGGAACTACCATTGTCGGGTGCCTCTTCGATGGCGGCGTGGTGATTGCAGCAGATACCCGTGCGACGAGCGGACCCATAGTAGCAGACAAGGTACGCTGCGGCCGCCGTACCAGTGCGTTGGCACAGGCCGGTTTCTAACAGCCTGCCAGAACTGCGAGAAGCTACACTACATCGCGCCCCAGATCTGGTGTGCAGGCGCCGGCACTGCCGCTGACACCGAGTTCACCACCGCCATCATCTCGTCCAACCTCGAGCTGCACGCCCTCTCCACCGGCCGCAAGCCGCGCGTAGTCACCTGCATGACCATGCTGAAGCAGCACCTCTTCCGCTACCAAGGCCACATCGGCGCCTACCTCGTCGTCGCTGGCGTTGACCCCACCGGCGCACACCTCTTCACCGTCCACGCCCACGGCTCTACTGACAAGCTGCCCTACGTCACCATGGGTTCTGGTTCGCTGGCTGCTATGTCCGTCTTCGAGACGCAGTGGAAGCGGAATCTGAGCAGAGACGATGCCGTTAAGCTCTGCTCCGACGCGATCCAGGCCGGTATCTGGAACGATTTGGGGTCCGGTAGCAACGTCGACGTCGCCGTCATTACAGGAGAGAAGACGACGTTGATGAGGAACTACCTTACACCCAACACCCGTGGCACCAAGGAGCGGAATTACAAGTTCGCGAGGGGCACGACTGCGGTGCTCAACGAGAAGATTATCAAGAGAGAAGAGATCAGCAAGTACGTTACTGTGCACGAGCTGCAGGACGACAGTATCACAGCAACGGCCGAGACGATGGATGTAGACTCATGAGGTGATATCGAGGGAGGGGAAGTGGAAACTGAGCGCACATGACGGCGTTTGGCATGGGAACAACATGATCAACCGCTCACCGCGGCATCACCAAGGTCGCCCATGAGTAACGGTAGATCAAACAATAACGAGGCAATGAACACTCGCAGATGTTCCTACGATATTATCCACATGACACGCCCAGCACGTGACCACTCCTGCTCAACACTTCATCTTGATTCCCCTCCTCTTCTCCGACTCCCTCCACTCAAACATGATCTGCACCCCCATGAACAACGCCACGCACGCGACGCCCAAGAAACCAAGCCCAGACCACGTACTAAATATCCCGCTCACCAAGTCCTTCAGGCCGTCCAGCCCCAGCGCAAACCCCACCAGGTTTGCCACCATCAGCAGCAGAATCTCGCCCACGGCACCAACACCGCAGAGGTAGCGATATGCATCCGGTCTATCCTTCCACTTCCGCGCCGGGAAAATGTAGCCCGCGACGACCTCCGGCAGCACAAATAGCGTGACCAGCCACCCCCACATCAGCAGCCGCAACTGAATGTCATGCCAAATCGCAATGAAGCTGAACACGACCAACTTGTTCACCACACTCCTCACCTGTCCCGCTACCCCCGGCCCCGCGCTGCCGCCCATGGGGATAAACAAATAGCGCAAAGCCCACTTGTTGAAGGACCGGTGCCAGCCGCGCCAGAAGTGCGTGACGGCGTAGTTGTCGCTCATGCAGCGCACCATGTTCTCCGGGGGGTCGATGCCATCCAGCAAGCTCCACAGGCGGAAAAAGCGCCAGGGGAGCAGGAGCTTCAGCCAGATGTGCTTGAGATTGAAGAAACCCAGCATGCTGAGCTGGGTGGGCGTGTAGGCCGTGAAATCGGGCCGCGCGTGGAAGATGGCGACCATGTACATGAAGTGGATCATTATTTCCATGTTGAGGAGGCAGATGACGAAGCGCGCGGCGTAGAGCGCGGTGCGTTTGGGCGTGATGCTGTGGGGCCGGTACCGCAGTTGGGAGACGTAGTCGTTGAAGGTGAGGATGGGGCCCGCCAGGTAGAGCGGGGAGTACAGCGTGTAGGCGAAGTAGGTGCGGAATGAGTAGTCTGCGGGTTTTGCGGCGAGGGCGACGCGGTCGCGCTCGGAGAGGTTGGCGGGGTCGAGCTGTTTCTTCTTGGAGTTATTATTAGCGCGGAGGGGGGAGGGAGGCGAGGGGGCGCACGAACCTCGAGAGAGCTGGTGCTGGGCGAGGCGTTGCTCCAGTAGTAGTCCATGTTGAAGCTGATGAGGCGCAGGACGGTGAAGTTGAAGAGGACTTCCCAACGGGGGATGAGACCGCCGAAGCTGTCGAGCGTGTGACCGAAGTTGGTTGCCGGCTGCTCTTTCTCGGACGTACGGGACGAAGGGAGAAATGTGCCCAGAATGGCGGCATAGGAGTAGCCTTTGCCAAACTCATTGGCGAAGAGGATGCCTACTCCGAATATCCAGGTTGCGGCGGGAACATAGGGCCGAGGAAGCTTTGTGGCGATGCAGTAGTTCAAGTATAGGATTGCTACAATCTTGAATGCGGAGAATCCATGGAGGGCTGCGATGAAGAGAACGGTGAATGGCACGTCGAAAGAGATTCTTTGGTTCATACGCGCATCCGCTGCAGCAGATGGGCTGAGGCCCATCGTCAGGCCATTGGCACTGGAGGACCCGACCTGCGTGTACGTGCCTGCTCTCCAGAAACCATCGTAAAGCGTTCGGAGTACGGGATGTAGAAGCACTACGAAGAAGAGAGGAATGATGTTTGATCTGAAGCTGGAGTATTGGAGATCCGTATTGTCCTGGGGAGAGTACTCAGTACAAAACCCATACCATAGGTCGCAGGAAGCTTACCACTTTGCGGCCAGGTATCCAGCCGTCGGATAGCAAGTGTTCAAATTTTGAATAGTTTGGATGCGATTCTGAAGAATGGTTAATACGAGACCTCGTGATGACTGTCGTTCCAATTCACCCACCTTTAGACACGTCTACGACTGCTTTGATCATGAAAAAGACACAGAGGCTGACGAGCACGAGATAGGTCTTGAACTCGAGTGTGTGCCATTTTGAAGGCTGCACATCCTCTACCGAGTGCCTGCTCTTGACTTGACCATTCCTAACAGGCAGCGATTGCGCAGGGTCCAGCTCGGTGAGCTCGAGGGCCTCCTTTGGCGGGGCATTGGCGGGCACGACGAAGCGGGTGTCCAGGGCATCCAGAGAATAGAGCTGGCGCAGGTATCGTAGTGCCATTGTCAGTTATTGGGTCCAGCCGGGCATGTTCTGTTGCCGCCTGGAGTGGGATGGCGCTGCGGCGGCGAGGGAGGACAGCTCGACGTTCGCCAACCAACCACAAAGTTTCGACCGCATGCTCGCGATGCGACTTGAGCTCCTACACGCAATCCGACCTTCCGCCGCGACACAGCCGCACGCACGCGCATAAGCAGCCAGGCATCACGCGTCATTTGCTGTATTGAATCCGCTAGAGCTTTGCAAGGCTCCAGAAGTCGCGACCGTCGCGCGCAATGAACACGCTCAATTCCTCGTCCGCGCCCGCGGCGGGCGAATACGCTGGAGGTGAGCTGCACGCACCACGCTCAGCACGCGCAACCTGACTGAACCTTTAGACGAGGTCGCCGCCATTGTGCTCGACCCCGGCTATTCGAGCATCCGCGCCGGCTTCGCCGGCGAGGACGTCCCCAAATCCGTCTGCCCCAGCTTCTACGGCCAGATTGATTCCGACTCTGGCTCACAATACCTTTATGGCGAGAATGCGATACATACACCGGCACCCCACCTCCAAATAAAGAACTACTGGGGCTCAGATGGCATCGTGGAGGACTGGGACACGGCATCCAAGGTCTGGGAGTACGCCATAACGTCGCGGTTGACGGGCGCAAGGGCCGGGGACCCTGCGAAGAATGGCCTGAACGACGGTCCGAAAGAGAACGGAAACGGCGACGCTATGGAGGTGGATATGGAGACGATCGAGAACCAGGAGAAGCCGCTCGAGGAGAGCCCGCTCCTGATGACGGAGCCGGGCTGGAACCCTACAAAGGCACGCGAGAAGGCCATTGAGATCGCCATGGAGGAATGGGGCACACCCGCCTTCTACCTCCAGAAGACGGGCGTGCTGGCGGCCTTCGCATCAGGCAAAGCCTCCGGCATCATCATTGACGTCGGCGCATCACACACCTCCGTCACACCCGTACTGGACGGCATGGTCCTAAAGAAGGGCGTGCAAAAGTCCCCCCTCGCAGGGAACTTTGTCTCCAACCAGATCCGCCTCGGTTTCAAGCAGTCGCAGCCCGAGATCCCACTCACACCTCACTACCTCGTCAAGTCCAAGACGCCCGTCGACGCTGGCATGCCCGCCCAGGCCATCTACAAGACCTTCGACATTCCACCAACAGACTCTTTCCGCCACTACCAGGAAGAGCGCGTCCTCACCGAATACAAAGAGTCCGTTGTAGAAATCTGGCCAGGCCCCGGCCGCCTCTCCAACGGCACCAACGAGGAAATCGCGAAAAGCATGCCGGGCCGGCCCTTCGAGATGCCCGACGGCTGGAACCAGGTCTTTGGGGTAGACCGCTTCCGGGCTGCCGAGGGCCTCTTCGACGCCAACGCTGCCCTCACCGACGACGCGAATCCCCGGCCAAAGGACGAGCACACGATCCCGCGCCTCGTGCAGGCCGCTGTGCAACAGGTCGATGCGGACCAGCGCCCGCTGCTCCTGCAGAACATTGTCGTCACGGGCGGCTCCACGCTTCTCTACAAGCTGGGCGACCGGTTGAACTACGAAATCAACGCGCTCTACCCGAGCACGAGGAACAAGCTGATCGCGCCTGGGCCAGTGGTGGAGAGGAAGTATGCCGCTTGGATTGGAGGCAGCATTCTGGCGAGTCTGGGGAGTTTCCACCAGCTGTGGATAAGCCGGAAGGAGTACGAGGAGCACGGCGCGAACATTGTGGAAAAGAGATGCAGGTAAGAAATTGTACGGAGGTTGGTGTAGCGTGGTGAGAGGAGTGGAAGCGCTTCATTACCGAATGGTGCGGATTGTTGCAGAACTTTGTGGGCATCAGTATATGCTCGTATGTAGAATTATGGTCGTTGACATCTCGATTTCATACTGAAGGTCCGCATCGTCTGTAACATGCCTGCTCGAAGCTCTAGACCTAGCTGTAGGACGAGCAGGGAGTACAGAGACGGAGAAACGCACCATCATATAAGCGAGCACAAATGGCGGGGCTACCTTTACTATCTTTCCTCCCACTATGCGGGGTTCTTTCTGTCGCTCACATTCGCTTGCTCGTGGTAATCCCGATGCCTACTGAAAAATGCGGTTCATTAATGCCAGCGCTGTGGACTGGTCACCCACCACAGCATCCTCCATCAGCGCACCCACCACCTGCCCGCCTGCACGGCCCACGCTGCTGCCTCTGGCCATCCTCAGGTACACGCTAATCGCCCTAGCGCTGCCCACCTTCCCACACCAAAGTCACGCATTTCCCAGCATATATATATTTAACAATCGGCAAAACTGATTGTGCAGTGCGAGGATTTGTACGAACCCATTTCTTGCCTTTTACCAGAAGTGGCCGCGAGTCCCGCACCTCACTGCACTTACTCAATCTTTGGAAACAACATCGCTCGCGCTACGCGGGTTCGATTCTCTGTTTTGTTTTTGCCTTTTTGCTGACTTTTTATCCTGTTTTTGCATCGCCGACAAGCTCGACCCTATGGAAGTGGTTCGTTCTGATTAGTTCCTTTTTCGTGCGTGAAATAGCGAAGACATTGTTTGGGCTGAAGGTAATGCAAGTATTTGTACTTGCTGGATGCGGCATGTTGGAGACGCACTTTGGCTGGAACGACCATGTGTTTGATCATCACATCGTGATTCGTAGCATGACCGCGACGAAGTATATATGAACTTAGAATGCCTCCTGCACCCCAGGCCTTCTCCGCTCAATCGCCAACACCATATCCACAAACCTCCTCCCCAGCGGCTCCTTCCGCCTCGCACTCAACAGCGCCGCACTCTTGAGCACATTCTTGATCTGCCTGCCGTTCAGCTCTACCTCTGCCAACTCATCCAAATCCCCCTCGCCCCACGCCTGCGGCACTTCCAGCCCCTCCACAAAGTTCGCCCAGATGGTGCGTCGCGAGCTCGCCGTGAGCGCCGGATACGACATGCTGACGTGGATGCGCGACTGGAACGCGGGATCGATGTTGGCAATGCGGTTGGTGGTGAGGAACAGGATGCCCTCGTAATACTCGAGCACGCGAAGGAAGATGGAGACGAGCTTGTTGCGCTCGAGGGAGTGCATAGAGCGGGCTTCGAGGAAGACGTCGCATTCGTCGATGAGAAGGACAGCGCGCCATTTGGCGACCATTTCGAGGATGTTGGTGAGTTGTCGCTCGACGCGGTCGGGGTCTGTGGGGGTCAGCGGCTGCGGGTTGGGTGGATAAGGTGCGTGGAGCGAGGGTTGAACTTGACTTACTGATGCCTAGATCGCCCGCGGACATCATGTATAGTGGCGCTTGCATGTGCTCTGCCACTGATTCCGCAGTCAGGGTCTTGCCTACACCTGGAGGTCCGCTGAGGAGGGTGATATGGCCACGTCCTTTGCCGGAGATTACGTCGTCGAAGACGCCTTGGTTCATGGCTTGTGACTCTGCGAAGGAGAGGATGAGCTCCTTCTGGTCTTCTGGGAGGACTAGCGAAGAGAAGGCATTGTCGTCGAACTTGATGCTGGATATCAGATCCAGGTAGAATAGTAGCCATTGTTTCTTCTTGAGGGAGTATCCCCGCACGCGGGGGAGGCAGATGAGCTGCAGCTCCGGAGTGAGACGGAGACGCTTTGTTTCCATCTCGTTCGGTTGACCGAAAGTGTACTTGGCTGCTTTTGGGATATCGACAGTGAAGGATTTGGGAGCGCACTCAGGTTCAGGGAGACCCTCTTTTGCGGCGAGCGGCTCTATGTGGCCTACGTAACGTGGTGAATAGTGGCGGAAGGTGTCCGAATCAACGATGATACGGCCGGAGCAGTTGGTCAACACCTCCTTGCCCTCCTTGTCCCACGTCACCGCGAAGCCATCATACTCCTTGTAGTGGCAGCCGGCTAGCTCTTCGAACGCCTTACCGCGCTGCACAAGAATTTCGCGAATTTCCTTCTTCTGTGGGTGGAAACTCAACGGCAGTGCTGCTAGCCCTACAATCTTGGTTGTCCCAAGAAATTCCCAAATATTGATCTGCTCGATACTGCGTCCGAAGTGACTACCGTTCCAGTCGACAGCTTCGGCGGTCAATTGGTACGCGTTCCCGCATTGTGTCTCGATGTACTTTCCACGTCTCAACTTCAACGCCATCGGTGCGCCTTTGTGAGAGCTGGAGAAAATTATGTCGCCGGGCTGGAAGATAGTCCAGGCATGCTCGTAGGTGACGACGCCCTTCTCCACGTAGTCCTGAAACGACTTGATGACATCCTTGAGCTCTTCTCGCAAAACGTCGTAGAGGAGCTCGATATGCTGCCGAGTGATGTCGTCGAGGTCCGTCCTCTCGCGAAACGTACACAATTTTGCCCACCGATGTACGAACGGCTCGAACGGCGCTTCGAACTCCAACCGCTTCAACGAACAACACACTCCCGGGTAGCCATCCAAGACGTGCTTCTCAAGTACGTCCTTTAGCCATGGTGACTGCACGATGAGGCTGTGGATCTCGTACTTCTTCCGTGAATCCTGCGCTTTCTGCAGGCGTGTGATGAGGGCGTGCTGGGCGGTCTGCGCATTTTCTGCAGCTTCGGCGACATCGGCAGGCTCTTTGTCGAGCCAAGTCCATTTGCGGTTGCTGTCCTGGGGCCCTTGGTAGAGGGTTGTTGTGGTTGAGAGCGACCCTTCTGGGGCATCAGCCTTGCCATGGGTGCCGTTGGGAGCGTCTGGAGCAACCATTGTGAATATTTTGGTGTAAAGAAGCTAGATAACAGCTGGGAGTAGACACTGCTGAAGCAATGAGACGAAATGAATTGCTTTGGCTTGGGTAAGAGGAATGAGCCAACAATGACCATATTTATATCACTCATTTCCTCGATGTTGTTCTCCAGGCACCAGTACTCAACCTCTCCACTACCGCCCTTCACGTTGCGCTCCTCTGCACATCAAACAGCTAGCCACATTACGCGTCAGTGTGGCAAATCCTTTACATCGGCATGTTACTATTGGTAACTACTCAAGTAGGATTGCAGGGTGAGTGGGAAAAGGGCAACAGATCAGTGCGTATCACAGACGCTTGTGGGATATTGGATCAGCAGACGGGTGTGGCTGCCTGCGCCACTGTGGCCAATCGGAAGGATGAGGCAAAGCGGTTGCTCTACTATCGCGGACCGTAAATACTGTGAGCTCAAGCAAGCACCAGCCAACCGGTGAAGAGGGTGTACTAGGGTTAGCTGCAAGGCTGCACGGCAAAGGGGGGTCGACCGCGCATGACGCGCACCTGGAAAGACAGCCTACAGGGACAGACGGCAAAATAATTCTGTGAAGATGACTCTTTCCCCTAACATGGCAGTGAGATACCCTTCGAGTGGCTAGAATGATTGTGGCTCCGCTGTCGTTGCGAAGCGTGATCAATTCACTTGGCTGTGAGCGGGTAACGATGCTTGCGGGATTGTGAAGACAACAATGCTCTTTGATTGATACTGCAATATTAATGCAGTGATGAATTGTATCTGGACAGAGATTCCCTTCTGTGAGGGGAGCTTGAAAAGGCAGAGAGCAGTCGGGGGGTTGTTGGGTGGAGGCGGGTCGCAGACGCCTCGGAGGTGGGAGGTGTGGCGCCAAGCTATGGCTGTGCGCGCTTCTCAAAGGCCCCGCGTGCGTCAACCCGCTGGAGGGAGCACTCAGAAAGGCCAGATACAGCTCCACGCCCCGCGCAGCCACTGGAACTATCCTCGACTGTCCCTGACTTCCCGCGACAAGCTGCACCAGCTCGGTCAGTCTCAATGGAGGCGGCTTCGGCGCGGATGGCCGCCCGCGACCGCTACGGCGGGTGGGGGGAGGCGCCGACTTCACAGCTGCAGCGCTTCATATGTGCGACGCTACCCTTGGCCTTCATACACGGCGCGATCGCTGACGGCTGTGCGCAGTAAACGCTTGTGATCCGCAGAACTTCGAACCGAACCTGGCCTTGAACCTCGAGATCAGCGACCTGATCAACACGAAGAAGGGCTCCACGTGCGCAATGGCACTATCCAGCATGTGGATCTCCGCTGACAGCAAGTTGCAGACCGCGGGAAGCAGCCGTCACCATCGTCCACTACGTGAACCACCGCAACCAGAACGTGGCCTTGCTTGCGCTTAATGTACGGCCACACGCTGCTGTTCCCGACCACATGGCTGACTGCAACGTAGCTCCTCGACATCTGCGTCAAGAACTGCGGTTACCCCTTCCACCTCCAGATCAGCACCAAGGAATTCCTCAACGAGCTCGTCCGTCGCTTTCCCGAGCGCCCTCCAGTCCATCCCACTCGCGTGCAGAACAGGATACTCGAGCTGATAGAGGAATGGCGGCAGACCATATGTCAGACCTCGCGGTACAAGGAAGACCTCGGCTTTATCAGGGACATGCACCGTCTGCTCAGCTACAAGGGCTATGTGTTCCCTGAAGTTCGGAGAGAAGATGCGGCAGTCTTGAATCCCAGCGACGTAGGTAGCGCAAGTGATGCGATTGCGGGCCATACTAATTGGGTAACAGAATCTGAGGTCAGCCGAGGAGATGGAAGAGGAGGAACGAGAGGCGCAATCAGCAAAGCTCCAGGAGCTCATTCGGCGCGGAGGCCCGCAGGACTTGCAGGAGGCCAACAAGCTGATGAAAGTCATGGCGGGATACGACACTAGGAACAAAACAGATTGGCGAGCAAAGGCGGCAGAAGAAGTTTCGCGGATACAACAGAAAGCCAAGATCCTCGAGGAAATGCTGCAGGGCTACAAACCCGGAGACGAGATCAAAGAAGGTGACGTGTTCGAGGTACGCCAACCAGCTGGTCCAAGAGTGGCATCGGAATTGCTAATGAACACAGGAACTGGCCAACGCGCTCCAGAGTGCACATCCAAAGATTCAGAAGATGTGCGAAGAAGAGTCCGAGGACACGGAAGCCGTAGCTAAGCTATTCGAAATAAACGACAGCATAAACCGAACAATAGAGCGCTATAAGCTGTTCAAAAAGGGCGACATCGAAGCCGCAAACAGGATTCCCCAGGGCACCCTGGGTACGAGCGGGGCCGGTGTCTCCAAGGGCCCCAACAACGAGCTCAATCTGATTGACTTTGACTCTGAACCAGCGCCAGCAGCATCAAACTCGGCATCTGGGGGTACAGAACAGCCTGCGCAGAAGGGCAATGCGCTGGAGGATGATCTGCTAGGTCTCTCTCTTGGCGGTTCGAACTACGGTCAAAGCGGCAGTATATCACTGGGCGGATCCAATGGCTCAGGTGAGCATGTCTAAACGGGCATCTGAATGCAAGCTGACTTTCACACAGTGCTTGGACTCTCTGGTATGGCAGTCCCGCAGTCACCAGCTCACCCGCAACAGCAAAGTACTGCACAGTCGATCGTCGACCTATTCGGTTCAACGTCGAACTCTGGCCCTGCTCAACAAATCCCATCCCCTCTACCATCCGCACGTGCTCAACCTCTGCCACAACCCGTTCGCACCCCTGATCCTTTCGCTGCTCTAAACTCGCCCACGCCCCGGCAAGGCTCGCCTATGAACTTCCAACAGTCTGTGAAGCCACCACCTGCGGCATCCGGGACTGTAGATCTCCTTGGTGGCGCAATACCTGCGCTGACTTCAAGCTTGGCACAGAGTACCTCCGCAGCAGCCAACGACGACGACGAATGGACATTCGCCTCAGCGGTGCCTGACACTTCGAAAGAGATTACAGTCAACAACACATTGATCAACGTGGTCTTCAAGGTCTCTAGGGAGTCAGAGACTGTACTCCTAATACAAAACCACGTATCGAACAACACACCCCAACCTATATCAAACTTGACTTTTCAAGTCGCAGCATCAAAGGTATGCTTGATTTCCATCGCTGATCAAGGACTCATGGCTGACCCGGTGTTAGGGCGCTCAGTTACAACTAGAACATCAATCGGGTGTCAACCTTGCTCCCAATCAACGCAACGGTATCACGCAAAACATACGACTGACTGGCGTACAACGAGGGTCTGGTAACAGTATCAAGATGAGGTGGAAAGTGACCTACTCAGTAGGAGGACAAAGCAAAAACGAGATGGGCGAGATTGCCTCGCTGGGCGTCTCGTGACGATCATGAAAGCCAAGATTATTGTATTTCGATTCCCGTCTGGTATTCGATGCATTTCAGCGGCATGTTTGAAACGTGCGTGGGGTGCAGGAGGCTTGCGATTGATAGACAGTGTTGAGATTCAAAGCACGATGTTCCTTCGCAGACTTGTGCATGACATTCCTTCCCATATTGATTCACGAGGTCGTCCACCCGATGCCGCCGACTGCGCTATCCCTGCCGCAAATCATCGCTGCATTTCAATGCGGACCAGTCACAAACAAGTGACAGGTCGACGGGTTTCTCCGACTTCATTTTCGCGCTAATTGAACGGGGTCTAGCATGCTCCTCAGCTTTCACTGTGTTTACTTGTTTCAGTGCTCCTATTGGCTGAGAACCCCAATTCGCTTGAGAAGCCATTGCTTCTGGAAAACCTCTTGTTCCTCACCACGCCCAGGATGATTCCGACAACAGTGGCCACCTCCTATGTTTCAGCGGCATGCGCGTCGGCTACTTGATCATTTATCTAAGGGTAGCCATTCACGCCCGGTGGCTCTGGCGACGACTCTCGCTAGGGTGCCACAGGAGAGGCCCAGTGGAGGATGGCCATGTTGATATGCTTGGAGAGCGTCTGTGTGTACAAGCCATGGCTTTCAAATGCCTGTCACTCCCCCATGGCTTCTTTTCCCCGTCTCATGTCTCTTTCACTACTTTCTTCTACTTCTTCTCAGTCATTTCCTGCCTTCTTCATCATTGTACATTCTCTCCTTCTCATATCATCAACATTCCTAATTTCAGCTATGCACTCCCTCTTCTCTATCCTCTCAATCCTCATCTTCCTAGCGCAAACCACGACGACCTGTGCTCAACCTCTCGACCAACTCCCAGCGCCACAAAGCAAATCCCACATTCAACCACACCCTACCGAGTCCCTCTCCCCGCGCGCATGCGCCAACGCCCTCGCAAACCCCTCCTTCGAAGCTCCCACCCTCGCCCCCTGGTCCGCCTACTATACCGGGAGCTGGTCCTCTCACGGTCCCGTGACCGGCGCCGCCCACGCCGGCAGTCACTTCTTCGCCGCGCAGGCCAACAGCACGAATGCATCCACCATCACCCTATCCCAATCCATCAAGCTACCCACAAGCGGAGTTGCAAGATGCGAAGCCTGGGTCCGCGCAGACGGGCGTGCGAGCTTCGAGGTGTTCGTTGGGGGCTTGAGTTGTGGGCGGAGAGCGCTGGTGGGGACGGGGCGGTGGGTAAGGGTTGGTGGCGATCGGGATGTGCGGGTTGGGGCGGGGGTGGGACAGGTTGTTGTTGTTGGGGTGGTGGAAGGGAGTGTGATGGTTGGGGTTGATGGGTTGTGGGTGGGTAGCTGGTGTTGAAGGCATGCGTGCTAGGGTGTAGGGTAGAGGCCCGGGTTGAGTTTCAAGCCGTGGTCAGGCTGGCAAGATGTGGGTTTCCTGTGCGAGAGCTTCTGGGTCGGTACCGGAGTCGAAAAAGGGGGGTTTTCAATGTGTGCGGGTGTGGAAGATGGCTTGTTTTGGGGTCTGTATTAATAGAGGTGAAGAGGATTATAATGACATGAACAGAAGTATAATACGGGGTGACTCCTAGCGACTTTGTCCCTACACCGGCGGGGGCCCCTTTATGTACGGTAGCTTGGTTGGGCTTGACAAGGAGATTTCAGAACATAATGTGTAATACGTGGTATTTCGTCCGATGATGGGTTGTACTATGGTTTCACAAAAGGCAAGATTCATTCTCTTGCCGTTGGGCTGTTCGAAGGCGGGTTGTAAACAGCAATACAGCCCCAGGTCAGAAGTCTGAATATAGTGTCATCCCAGGTAGGCATCATAGCAGCGGATATGTGTCCTTTATTGTTGCCATGACTGTACTCCTGTTACGTCCACGATCATCGTCGAAGGTATGTTCAAGTTGATCAAAAGCTGATCAAATACGGTAGCACCTCGCGTGCTCGGTGGCATTGACCACGGCCTCCGGCAAACTTGACCACACTCCCCTTAAAAGAAAGACTTGACACCAAGCGCACGCAGCCCAGTTCCCAACGTTGGTCCAGACCGGCGTTCCCATTCGCTTCTCGGGCCCCCGTCTCCTTCCTAGCCGTCACCCTTACCGCCACAAGCCTTATGTCCTGTTTTCCATCTCACCGGCAGCTCGCGGAACTACAACCCGCCCGTAGGGTCCATCAAATCTACGAAGGACGTTGAGAGGCGTCTCTGAGAGGGCACGAGGGACTGACTGGTGGGGACCGGGATTGTTTTACTAGAAACTGACGACAACTGGATGCGAGCTCGGTGACTGCGCCCGCTGCTGCGGGTGCGCGCGCTACTGGTGCGGTTGGGGTTTCCGTGGCCAATGAGGACAGCGCAGCGTTCTGGAATCACGATGAGGGGTCTAGCAGCTGCAGTGTGCTTGGTGTCAAGGAGCGTTCGATTTCAGGTGGTAATGGTCGAGCAGGATGGCAATGAGAATAACATAGGCCCGCTTTTGAGCCGAATCTCTCGGCTGAAAGGGCCGGTGGGCGCTCATGGATGGGATATTGGACATTCTTACGAAATATATTTCAAAAAGATATTTAGTGAAAAACTGGTTCCTCTCCATCGCCGAGTAGAGATTATCATGTCCTGTTCGCAAGATCCAGGGTGCATCATGTTACGTACGCTTGCAAGTACTCGCCGGAACGCGTGAATTCGTCCTTTCGATCGTGTAACCTTGAACCTTTTCTCGCTGGTCCTGCTCTGCCAGTGTGGAAGGTATGGCTCATCATTTCTTCTCAATGACAACACGCTGCACAGCTGGTAGTTCCTCTCCATCGCTGAACCTCATAAGCTGCTCCTTGACCGTTTCCCAGTGTGTTCCCTTCGCAACAGCTCCTATTATCGGGTTCTGCAGGCCTTGTTCAAATGGCCCGTCTTCTTTTACTGCGTGTTTCAGTAAAGCCTCCAGCCCCAAATGAGCGCAACATACGGCCTCTTTGGCCTCACCAGGTATTCCTATGTCGTCGAGCGGCCTGGTGATGACTTCTGCTGGCAATACTTCTTCCATGTAATCGACGATATCTGTGTTCCGTGCACCGGTCCCACAGATGAATATCTCATCAACTTTCTGATCTGGCGGGCAGTATGCGGCAACTAGTCTGCGGTACTGGCGCACCAGGTTCTCGGCCGTGATACGTGTGATAGTGGCAACGGTATCGTGATCGGTCATCCCGAGGAAGAGACACTCTTCTATGACGCTCTGCGCTTCGTGGTGGCCAAACATTTCGGTGGCTATGTGGAGGGGAGGCACGCGTAACGAGTAATCGTTGGACTCGAGTACGCGGTCGACAACAGCATGGTTGACTATGCCTTTCGAGCCGTATGCACCGTCGTAGTCGTTCTGGATGCGATTAGAGGTCGCGTAGCGCATTGTATAATCTATGAAGATGGTGCCAGGGCCGCACACCGAGCTAGGCGGTGCGACTCTTGGTCTGCCATCAGCTGGCGGGATGATAGTTATAGTAAGGAGATCCATGATGGTCACGCAGACGCGAAACTTTGTTGGGTGTTGGACAAAGAGACTGTCAATTGGAGATCCAGCGGTCGGGTCGATTTCGTTGACTGGTCTTCGTGTTATTGGTAGGTTCGATGCGGTTGTGACATTCGTTTCTGCAGCGACGACAGCGGTCCAGCTCTTCAAAACCGGCGATACTCCGTCGATGGATAGGATGGGGTGTAGCTGGGGCGCCACAGATGGAGGGATAGAGTCAGCTCGCGCAGCTATTAGATGAATGTCGTCTTCAGATAAGCCGTTGTTCCCCAAAAAACACTTGACTGATGTTGAGTACATGTAGCCGAGCAGGTTATGTACTCGGACCATTGCGTTCGGGTTTTTGGGATGGTCGCGCAGTAGGTTGAGGATCTGCGTCCGTAACCGGAGAGGTACATCGGTTTCTTCGTGCTAAATTGGTCGTCAATCCTGAGACGTATAAGCACGCAGTGAATATACATACTTTGAGCATAGACATGCGGAGAGGTTCATTGGGTCTCCTCTGCCTGTAGCGTAAGAGAGCGCATGAGACACCATCCAACGCAGCCCCGGAGCACAGCCCTAGCACGGTAAGGTCCAAGGAGTTCTCGTTATGTTTGCCCAAGGGGTTTGAATCTTCCGCTGATCCAGCCATCTCTACGAGAGGCTGCGCCGTTGCTGAGTCTTTCCGAGTGAGGATGGGTAACTTCGTCACAACGGTCATGATTGCAGTCCTAAAGGTGCCGTGGGCTGAAGGGGGAGGCACATTGCGGCTAGATGTATAACCAAATGCTCAAGCCAATCGGATGTAAACAGCGCGGGCTGCAGGCAGAGGCCTTACAGAGGATGTGCACAAGACATGGTGGAGGTTTTGACGCACAGCGCCCCTTCGTTACGAGGATCCATTACCGGAGAGCGACAGACACGTGTGCTCCACTGTCCTTCGGGCGCTTTGGGAACTCGATTCGATCTTCTGTATCAGGCTAGATCATAACGAAAATGAAAGTTTTGCTCCCCATCCATCACCATCATGTGCTCATTATTGCTACGAAAGTCCGATGTATCCAATAACAGCTAGCTATGGAAATTCTGGAGTATGCGCGTGGTAACGGCATGTTCTCGAAATCTGGTCGAGAGGACTTGGTACGCGCATTGCGGGTGAATGGTCGGACAAGCGAACAGTAGATTGTCTACGCGAGGGCTCCCTTCTGCAGGTCTCCGCTAGTTTGTGCAACCAGACAGAAAATGTGGTGCTTGATGTAGACTGGGAAAGAACGGTTGGAAGGCTGAGCCGTAAGCCAGTGCCATTACCGGAGAGTCGGAGTAGTGAATGGCCTGAGCCATCACACTTCGGGTATGATTAGGTCTTTCTTGTGCATGACACTACCGGCCCAATGCGCCGTTATGTGTTCGTCCGGATCCGTACCCATGACGCCTAGTGAGCGTATGACTGGGTATTCCAGAAAACTGGAGTAGCGTGCCGCTTGTCGAATCGAAACGAAGACAGAGCGTACGCATGATCGTCCCGTCATCTCTGTACAATGCAAATTCTGCCTTCTTCATATCGAATCGACTATTTGCGGAGCGCAACTTGCACTCGAACGTACATTCCGGAAAGTAGGCTGAGTTCCATGGGCAAATATCGTTCTAAAGACGGCTGGTGAGTGCCCACCATGATGCTGCAGCTGAGACCCGCTTGCTGACGAAGCGATCACAGTTTGACCTGCCGTCAACGTCGCGTTAAGTGTCAGCGGTATCAACACTCGCAGAGTTATGTTTACTGACCAGCAGCAGGCGATGAAGTAAAGCCGCTATGTGGAAATTGCGCGAAGAAAAACCGCGACTGTCAATGGGAGACACCGCAGACGAAGTTTCGCGGTTATCAGCCGGGCTCGCCCTCGTCGAGTGCAACGGCGTTGTCAGAGATGCAAGAGATGGATGGTGTTCGTGGCAATGATGAGGACCATGTGGGATTATTAGCGCCAGTTCGACGTCAGAGCAATCACGACCCGAGTGTTATTACTGCCGATCAGACCGTCCAGACTTCTGTGTATCCTTCTGGAAAGGCGACAGAGGGATTCCAGCAGCCGTTGACCTCTCCCTTTCTACCACAGATAACTTCGCCTGCAAGATCCTTGGCTAGCGGTAGCGTCTCGGTGCCCTCCGTTTTTTCTGCGGCACTTCCAACGTAAGCTCCAATGGTACTTTCGTTCAGATCCCATGGCAATATTTAGTGCAAATACTGAAGAGCGACAGAGAGCAGCCCGGGCATGTGCCGATCACTCGTCGTGATGCACAGCTTGTGCATCATTTTGCCGAACGTAAGACGCAGGCTGCCCCACCATTGTGAAAAAAAAAACCATTAACGGCCACCAGATCTAGGGCGATGGTTGGATGGGACAGATGCATCGCGTCGATTTACATTGGAAGTGCCGGATCAAGTCGGTCGCTGTTCCATCTTGCTCCATGCCGTTGGGTGTTTCGCAGCACGCCATTTGAGGGACGACGCGGCGGCAGAGGAGGCATATCAAGCCTGCCTGGCCCTAGTAATCGAACGTCTCAATCTGAACGCAGCTTTGCACGACGTTGATTTGCTTTGCGCTATCGTCATCTTGCGCTTTTTTGAACAACTCATTGTACCGACCAGCTCAGGCGCCGACCAAGAACAGCATCTAGCCGGCACGTCCGCCATTCTACGTTCCTCGCAAAAGACCACGGTGGATCCTTCGGCACCTACCCTACGCGAAGCAGCCTTCTGGGTCTACGTCCGTCAGACCTTGTATAACGCGACCATCACCCAGCAACCTCCCAACATTGACTTCACGTTACGGCTGGATCCCGTGCCGTCAGCCATGGTGGACAACCACCCGCTGGCTAGACTAGGAATAGAGACAGCTTGGGCAAATCAAGCGACATGGAATTGTGCTCGTGTTGCCAACTTTTGCTTTGACAGGAATCATACCGCAGGGCCTGCGTTGAGGATGCAGCAATGGCAAGAATTGTGGGACAGTGTTGAAAGCTGGAAAGCGAATCGTCCACTCAGTTTCGATCCAATCTGGAGCGGTTCCGAGGACGACAGCGATAGCCAGTTTCCTGACATGTACTTCACCGCCGATTGGCACGGTATGTCTGACCGGCGCGATTCAGAGGTGAGACTGACAACTACTAGCCGTGGCGTTTGGGTATTATCACTTTTGCTGCATACTTCTGCTCAACTATAAGCCTGGTCCGAAATTTGCAATGCGCTTTGCAAGGCACACGTTATCAGATGTAGAGGTACGGCCAATGCTCTCGCAGCGCAGTATCGATTACTGACTGTGTTAGAACAAAGTTCTCGAACATGCACGAGCAATATGTGGGTCTTGCAAAAGCTCACCTGAGTGTATCACGAACCTGATCACGTTTTGTCACACCATCTTCATATGGGGGCCTCTCCTGCACGACTCAGCAGAACAAATTGAAGTCTTGAGCATTCTGGCCAATCTCGAATTGAACCAACGCTGGCCTACCGAGTGGATCGTGAATGCGCTCAAACTCGAATGGGGGGACGGATGATACGCTGGATCGCCATTTTGCGACAGACACAGCGCAATAAACGATGCTGCAAGATACCCGATTTCACCACCCTTTTATTCTCATTTCGACCGCATAAAAAATAGTCATCTGATTCGAAGCTATTTGATCGGAACAGAACATCCACATGATCCGGGCTCACCAATAACGTACAATCAACCCTCACGAACCTCAATTTTGGGGAGCAACAGGAATTCAGTCCCGTGTCAATGCAATGCTCCCCGGAACCGAGACGGAAAGGCAATTCCATCATCTGCATATCCTGAATCGACGAACCTCAAGAGCTCGGTACGGTCGTGATCCGTCTCAGCTCTCGAACGACATGCCCTCGGAACCTCTGGCCGCCATCTGCGATGCATTTTAGTGGGTCGGACCCTCTGAACATCCCGCACGAATCCGGATTCTTGAGCCGCTTCTCTCTCGGGTTTTCGTACCGTAGCCACACAGCGCGGTATGACAACCCCCACCATACACAAGTTCGCTATCGAAAATTATTGGCTGCGACCGCTTCCAGACGCGTCTCTACAAATTCGTCATCGCTGGTCATTGGCTTCGGCATCTTTGTGCGTCTTGGCGTCCATCAGAAATACATGGTGGACGGCGAGCAGGCTTCTGCTCGCGCGTACGTGCAACCCTTAGCTGTTTCGTCGTTTTGCTCGAGGTGCGTGCACACTGACGTCCAAATGACCGTCGGCTCGGTGGGATCACTCACAGTGTGTCGAAGTTTGTTCGTGTGCTCGAGGGTTCTGTGCCGCATCCCCGTATTTAGGTTCTGCTACGCAAACCGCACCATGGTCCCACTTTGAAGAGGGAGACTATTCGATAATTCGCGAAAACCTGTCCTTGAGCGACATATCTCGCAGTGTAACATGGCCAGCAAGCACTCGGGAGCATGGTGGTCACGCAGAGCTTGTGTTGTTCTTGCAGTGTGGACTGAGCATACTGGACGTCTCGTATCACGTCATGACACTCGATTATCTCATCGTGCTAAATGGACTGGAAGCGAATCTCAACATCGCCAAAGGCCTTCAAGCGGTGCTCCCCTACGGCATTGACTTGGTACCTTTGCAAGATATCCCTCAAATCACACAACCCGCCAGCGACAGAAGTGAAGAACTTATCAGCCAACGGATGCTTCAGTATAGGCGTTGATACGAGGCCATTTCACGACGGGAAGGAGAAGAACCACTGTATGGTGACGATATTGTAGCACACTGAATCATGCCCTTTCTCTATAGCATTGAAGAGAACAGACACCTCTGCTCACATGCGCCGAAACCCAAACACAATGCCTGTTCCCGCTCAAGCCCAAAAACGCCGCGAAATGCACCGCCACCCCCAGACGTCGTTGAGAAACCATCCTAACGCGTATTTAGAAGCCCTCCAAGCACTCCCCTACGACACCTTCCAACATTCTCAGCCCAAAGAACTCCCCGACCCCCCGGTACACATTCAGCCTCCTCCGCACGTCTACCCTGTCCTTCGTTGCAACCCACTCCCCCGCACACGCACAGTGCTCCATAAACTCATTGCTCCTCAACCGCTTACACTTGCTGCACTTTAGGTCCTGCACCGACCACTCGAGCAGCAGCCGCTGCACGTCGGAGACAAGCTGTTCCTCTATGCGGAGGAGGTCGTATGGCGTGGTGCAGGCCTCGCACTTCCACTTGGGTAGCGCCGCCGCAGACGAGGCCGTAGAAGCAGGAGGAAGCAGCGAGGCATCGCGGCACAGGTCGATGTCGCGTTCCGCCGTGCACTCCTCGCAGATTACGCCGCGCAGCATCAGACTCGCACTGGGGTTCTGGAACGCGGCGTCGGCGCTGAACTCGCGGATCTCGAAGAGCGCGAGGAGCTCCTTGCGCAACAGACGTACTTCGAGCATGATGCTGCGGTCCAGGCTGAGCACCTGCATGATGCTTTTGACAAGCTGCAGGACGGGGTTTTGCAGGGTGAGGTGGCTGCCGGGGAGTTTGGGGAAGGCCCAGCTGTCTGCAAGGTCGGAAACGCGCATTTCGGCGTGCTGGCGGCGGAGCCATGTCGAGATTTGTTTGAAGAGCGGCTTGGTGAAGGTCTTGGGGAGGATGTGCGTCATTTCATTTGGGTCGACCGTCAGCGGCTTGAGTGGGATCTGTGTCAGCCGTTGAGTGCTGCCATCGGGCCCAGGACCGGGGTGTTTGCGTGCGTGCATCAGCTCGATGAAGTCAACGATGGTGGCGTCGAATTCCTGCTGCAGGTCTGGTGGGAGGAAGGTCGCGAGCTGCCAGTGCATGATGTTGTCAAGAGTTTGATTCTCCTCTTCGACGATTTTCTCGCAGCCTTTACCGCCGTAGTTGAAATCGTCATACCAGACCAGGTAGTCCCAATATTCTTTGATTTCGAGCTCGAGGAAGCTGAAGAGAGGTTTTGCCTGGATTGTTTTGAGGATATATTGGGCGTAGGCGTATGCGTTACCGACTTCTGCTTTGGTTGTCTGGAGAAGCAGGCGTGTGGGTGAGCAGAAGACGATGTGTGAGCCTACGCGCTTGAAGTCTGTCATGAGCTGCTGAAGCGCTTTCTTGCTCATCATTTGTACGTAGTAGTGTAGAGCCCGGTCGTAGAGGAAAGACCCTGGGCTACTTACCCATCTCACCAAATGTTGTACCATGACATCGGCCATGTAGTCCCCGTTAGCGGCCTCGCTCCACCATGCCTTGACCATCTCTCGGAGTACGGTGATACCAGCTGTAGCAAAGGCGTTCTCGGAGTAGATAACGTTCGTACCATCGTTGGTGCTATCAAACGAAGGAGCTGCCGGATTGAAAGAGAAAGAGTCTGCGCCTTCGAGATCGTTGATGAGCGAAGAGGACAGGATGGTGTTTATGGCGAGATGGCGAATGTTGAGATCAATGCAGACGGAGGAGTACGTCCCCGGATTGTTGATCGAAGGCATCTCGACGGTATCCAGCGGTCCTAGAATATCGTCTTTTTCGTAGCCCGCGTGGTCCGGCTTGGGTTGCGCAGACCACCACAGAATCACCCGCTCTTTCTGCAATCGTCTAGCATACGCAACATCAATCAAGAACTGGGGGTCGTTGGACTCCAGGTTACAGAGGGGGACGTCTCCGTATCGAGAAAGTTCTGCTAGGTGCGATGCCCATGAGCCAAGGTCCAGGTAGTGTCCAACGAGCCGCTTAGCAACGACTGACTGCCAACTGAGTTGAGGCAGCTGCTTGTCCGACTCATCAGCCCGAAGTGGCAAGATGGGCATGTCTTGGAGTTGAGGAATGTCGTGAGAGAGGAGGGCTTGATTGGGCGATTGAACGACCACAATGAACGGCTTGTCTTTGTCTGCTTGCCTGATCTTTTTGATAGCATCCCCAATCTCCAGAAGCGCCTTTCGTCGCGTTGTCACAGATATCGTTCTGAAATGTACATCGTCCTGGTATTCAATGGCATTTTGCCACTGGTCACCACCGTTTTCGTCTAGGCGCCTCTGCAGAGCGTCCTGGTAGATGCGGTCAACGTTCGGCATGCCCTGAGAATCTTTCGACTTATTCTGGATAATGATATGAGCCTCATTCCGGGAAGTTGAGAACAAAGCGTATATGTTGCGTTCGCCACTGCTGACATGGTAGAGGTACAGGTAGCCGAGTGACGCTTCCGAGAGGTAAGGTGAACTCAAGGGCACCTTTCGAAGGATCGGCAAATCAAACCCTTCAGCGAGACCCTTGCCGAGAACCCCTTTTTGCGTCTCGTCAAAGGTACAAGTGTTCCCCAGCTCCAGGATGGCTCGGACGTTGAGAGGTACCTGTGTCTCGTAGACGCCTTCCACGCTGGGGTGGTTGAAGAGCGCAGCGATCTTTTTGGATTCGTCCACGTACGTTTGCTCTGACATCTCCAACTTGAATAGATGTGTTGAAGGATGTCCGTTCGGGAGGGTGTGATTGACGAGTTTCTCAACGCTGCATCCACTGATTGACACATCTGGCAGATCTTCTCCCCTTAGGTTGAGGTAGAGATGGCGGGGAACATTGATGTCGAGCGAACGAATCTTCTTGTCGATGAGCACGAAGGCTTTGACTTTTCCTGGCGTGGCAGTTGGCCGTAACTGCACCAGCTGCCACGTGCTCATGAACACCATCTCGTTCTGATTTCTGATTAAGCCTCCAATGCCGTCCACCACATCACCAGATCGTTCACCAAACAGTTGTCGTCGGCGCTTGCGTGCTTGCCTCTGAATTTTCCACTTCTGCTTCTGGTACATAAGCCACCCGGAGTAGTCTTCAGTGATCGAGGGCATCAATTTTGGTAGCGCAGCGTATGGGTCGGTTTGGACAGGCACTGCGGGCTCAGGTTCTTTCCTCTTCGTGACCATCTTGGTTACCATACCCCTCTTGACCTGAGAATTTGGCGAGATTTTCGCAGACCCTCCAAAATCCTCCAGATCCAGGGCGACTCGGTTGCCGAGTATATTAGTGTCAGCATCGGTGAGCGCCTTTTTGTCGAACATGTCCGTCATCTTCTTCTGTTGAAGTTTGTCTTCCTTCTGCCGTATCCTTCGGTCAAGCCACTCCGGATGCGGCACGCGTGGACACGGGTTTGGCACTTTCTGCAGAGCGGCTGGGATTGTGATGATTTTCTGAATGACAGATGCCAGACGTTCCCGATAATAATCCCAGTCGAGGATGCTTCGAGGATCCATGTCGGTTGGGTCTTCACGTAGCCACTTCCGCAAGAAATACCGCTTAACTGATTCCTCAGCTGAGAAGATGGCAATTGGTACAGCGCGCTCAGTAACTGGAGCATTTTTCGGTCGAGAGGAGATAAGGTACTTGCAGTTTAGCCCCTTGTCTTTGACCATCTGCTCGCCTAAGAACTCCGCAAGTCGCTTAGCAGTCGTAATGGCGGTCGACTTTTGCGCGCCATACTCTTCTAGCGTCTTGGTCATGTTCTTGTTCTCGACGATAAGATCGATCAATTCTTCGTCCGCCAGGGTGGCACCACGCGTGTCCAGAATATCGAGCCAACGATTGGCGACGTTGGCGACGGCGCCATACGTCTCCGTAAGTGTGGTGCCATCCAAGAAGAACTTGAAGAGCTGCGCTTGGAAATTCTTTATCAACTTCAGTTCACCACGGCGCTTGACCTCAAACCCCTTCAGCTCAGCCAGGCTTCCATCGTGGTTGAAGACGGCATAACGTTTCTTCAAGTTCTTGTCCTCTTCTTTCGATGTAGGCAGGATCATAGCCTTGTAGGGACCGTCGACTTCGAAGAAGATGGAGTTGTCACTGTGCTTCTCGTAACGGAATGTCTCACCGTCTACAAGCGTCTCGTACTGATCGTTGGTAAATTTGGCGTGAACGAGGTGATTTAACATAACGCAAGGATATGAGATGGCCAGCTTCTTGCCGTTCTTTAACTTGAAAGCGAAGTTTTCCGGGAACGTGGCTGGTAGAATGCACCAAATGCCATCAGTATCCAATTCAAGCGGTCGTCCGATGCGCTCCACAAGTTGACGAGCCAGCTGGATGATACGAGCACCCGTCAAACAGGTGACACCCGCCATCTCCAGCGAGTACCACCGTGAACCCTTACGCATGACGTAGCCATAGAAACTGTTCAAGATGACCTTGTGAGCCAGCTGCATGGAGTCGAAGAGAACGATCATCTTCTTCGCGTCATCGACCTCGGAAGCTGGAGCTCCAGCAGACTTCAATTCCTCAGTCTTGCCCTTCCAAACCTTCTGCTTGCCCTTGTAATCGTACCGTCGATCACGAAAGTCTCGCACGGTGTTAATGTAGAAGGGATTCTCTCGCTGACAAATGATTGCCTCTCGCTCGATTGTCGTTGAATCGTGGATCTTGTGATAGATCTTTTTGCTGTATTCCTGCAGTCGCTTCTTGATCAAAGTGGCTTGCTCGTCTTGAGACAATTCCTGGAAGGTGCGAGAGGGAGAGTTCGGAAATCGACCAGGGAACTTCTCATTCTCTAGCGCATTCCTAACCATGTTATATTCGTCGCGTTTGGCAGGTAAGTACTCTCCTCTCCAAGCCCACGGCATCCGCCGATCACAAGTCTTGCCTGGGCGATTGAAGTCGCAAGCCGCGCAATCTGCCTCCTTGATCATAGAATCCGGCTGTAATCGATTCGTTGTCATGATGTTCGGGTACATAGACGCCACGTCCAAATGGTAGATAAGTGGCCGCTCGTGTCGATTCGGTGTGTTCTTCATCTGTAGCAGCTTCTCCGTAATCTGGGCCTTGACCTCCTCATAATTCGTCACATCCTCCATCTTCTTCTTCTCCTCAACTTCGATGCTGAACTTGAGCGCGCCATCTAGATCGCCAAGGAGTTCATCGATAGCTTTGGGATCGACAGCGAAGTCGTACGGTATGTCGCTACGGAAGACACCTGCTTCGATACTCTCGACGTGACCTCCAACATAGGTTTCGGACTCTAGCAGATGGCCATCCCAGAATGCTTCTTTTGGTGCTTGATGCTTATTCGGAAGGACAATGCCCTTCTGGTACGCCTGCACCATGAGCAGCATCTCGCAAAGAGTACCGGTACCCTTTCGTAGCGTGTCATCGGGGCCTAAAGGCAGAATCGTACACAAGGCGAAGATGAAAGGGTGCACATATTTCATGTACAAGTAGTAGGTGGCCACAGCATCGGAGACGGAGTATTCTGCAAGTGTTTGGGGTCGCTCGCTCGCATATCTGTGTCCGTCAGTGTTCATTCTTCGGATCTCATTAGAGTTCTTACGGGGTCATCAGTTCGGGATCCAACTCATCTGGATCATATCCTAGCTTAGCCACTGTAACAGCCTTGAGACCTCGACTACCTTGCGGCAAGTAACTGTCTCGACTGACCCACGAGAAGGCATCCATATGTGCGCAGTGGTCAGACTGGTATATATCCTCACTGTTTTTGCGGAAGCCAATCTCTTGGTACATATCAATGCCGAGGACACTCGCCCTCGCCTCAACAAATGGCCAATCGAAGAAATCACCGTTGTACGTGACCATGACTGTGGGCTTGGCTTCCTTGATGTGCTCAAAAAATCGCTCTATGAGCGCCTTCTCGTCAGGTTCGTTGAAGATCATGAACGGCCCTTGGTATTCCGGTTTAGGCGTGTAATCAAAGTCCTGAATATCTTCTGATACGATTTCTCGATTCGTGATGAGGAAACCCTGACCATCGATCATGTACGATATCATCATGATCTGGTCGATGACTGCGTCGGGGAACTTCAGAGGGAGTTTGGTCGTCTCGATATCGTACGCCATGACCACCGGATCGGCCATTTTCAGGCGGTCTTCTATACAGGTTAAGGATATTAGGCCGTGCTTCGCTTCGACTGTGTACCACTTTCCAATTCTTATATCTACGAGACCATTAGCGCAATCGCGATAGGTAGAAAATCTAGCGTACCTTTGTCGATAGCAACTCGTACATGGTAGGGAACATCGTATTCCCGGATATCTAGAATGAAATCACTCGCATCAATCGTTGCAGTAGGCCGTCTATCGTAATCGTAATCGTCGTCAAAGATGTCGAAGCCAGCCGTCGAACTGCTGTACATTAGCACTTCTCTTCCGGCAAACCACGTGCGGGAACACCGACCTAGCCACCTCGGCATACGTGTCCATCGCATTAACATTCTTCTTGCTCTTCTCCACAATCGGGCCCATGACCTTCCTCACGGCGAGCAAATCGTTCACGTTGGCGAAGCTCAGCTGCAAAAATGTCCGCCTATATCCAGTAAGATGATTCGGCATGGACAGATCCTCCTTCTCGACCTTCTTCATGCTCTTGACAAGGCCCTCGAACGACCTCCTACACCACTCTTCCACTTCTGGCTCCCGGCCCTTCCGCACGGCGACCAAGAAATAAGGGTCGTACTCCAGCGTCGCCTTGAATGTATCGCCGTCGTCGCCAATGAAGTAGTAATCCACGCCAGCCCTTCCGCCTGGTACGTTCTCGTCCTCCAATGTGGTCGAGTGCATGTTGCAGAGCCATCCTACGCGCTTCTTGCCGGCTTCGAAGCGGGGAAAGCCCATGGATTCGTCGATGCGGTTCGCGAGGCGCGTGGCTTCAAGCTTTTCATTTTGTGAGGTTGCTTCCGTGCGGCGGAGGGACGAGGCTTCCACCGTCTTGGGTTTTCGAGGTCCGTATGAGGCATTTCCTCCTTTGCCTACTCGGCGGAATGGCTGCCCTGGCCGTCGTGGCGGCATTGTGTGTATGGGTAAGGAGGTAAAGGTGGATTAAAGTAGATGCAAAGTAATTCAGGGTATCATTGGAACAGTCGAACGAAAAAAAAGAGGGCGGGTATCGAGTCGCAGCGTCTAGGGTTGCGGTGGTAGCGGTGGCAGCGGTGTTGTTGCAGAGCTCGAGGCGTGGTGCTGCGAATGGCTGCTGCGCAGGCGCGTCGGCTGTACGCGTTTGTTCGCGTGCGCAGCGCGTCTTCCCTGCTTAATTGATTTTGGCCCACGCGAAAGCGGGTCGCTAGCTTGGCGCTCTAGCCCTGCCAAAAAAGTCCATGATGCCAGTCCACGCGCATCGAACCACATTGCGGGAACCCATCCCAGTACCCTCGAATCCGAACATATACCCTACATATCGCTGTCCAACGGTTTAATCCAAGAGGAGGAATCTCTGAATAGTGAGAGACAGGCCGTACCAATTGATCTGCCCGACGCGCACCTCAACCACCTACCACAACCATCACAATGGCCGACGACACACGGGAGACCCCCTCTACCACCCCTCCGCCTCCGCGCGCACCCGCAAACATAATGCCCGGGGGCACCGCACACACAGCTGGAGGCCAGCGCGTCGACGACCAGCCCTCCTATGTTGACGTTGTCCGAAACCTCCCGAAAGACTATTATTTCAACTTCCACAAGCGGCCTTGCGTGCGCGACAGCCAGCTGACGGCTATCAGCTCAGGTTTCGTGGGATATATGGTGGGAGCCGTGATACGGAGTACGTCGATGGTGAACAGACGGTGCGGGGCGAAGGGACAGGACTAACATGCTGCAGAACCGGTGCTAATCTGCTCGAACTATGCGGTAGCAACGTGGTGTGTGACAGGTTGCGTGCATTACCAAGTATGCCAGTACTACCGGCGGAAGGAGAAGGATGGCATGAAGCAAGCGGCAGAGCTCATGGAGAAGAAGCGTGCAACTATCGAAGCAAAGAAGGAGGCGCGGAGAAGACAGCGCGAGGAACAAGAGAGATTGGCAGAGGCACAGCGGCTAGAAGAAGAACGGAGGAAGTCATGGTCATACTGGGTCAACAAGAACGTGAAGTTTTGGTAGGAGCGTGGTATGGTTCAAGGCGAAGGCTATGTACAGAAGCGTGTATGAAAAGATGTACAATTATAAGAGACAGGTACCAAGCAATCGCACCCAGGACCACTCAATGTGCCCTTCCTAAATATGGGATGCAAGTAGCAAGGTACGACCTTGTAGGCAAATTGCATGACCGAAGCTGACCGAGTTGCGCCTGTTCCTCCATCATCCAGTTGACCCAAACCCAAAGGATGCTACTCTGCCGTCGTACATCGTAAAAGTATCGTGACATCGTGAAAATATAAACTTCCCCAGCATTATGATTAGCATCTTCCCCATGGACCATCATACGGCGAACTTGACAGAGCGACGCGCATCAATATTCGTCTTCTCCGGCAGCTCCCTCTCAATTGTCGGCTCTCGTGACGACCTCCCTCCAACACCCCTTCTTCGCCGCTCAGATCTTTTAGCTCTAGCTTCCCTCGCTTCCCGTGCCTTCCAATCCAAGATCTGTTGCTTCCGCTTCTGCGCGCGAACATAGGCAATTGTGGGCGTGGGCCTGAACCCTATGCCATTCAGCCCAGTCCCGTCGTCGTCAGGGTCCTTGGAGGGATCGGCAAGATGCCCAGTAATTTCGCTGTCCTGCCACGTGAGCGTGGAAAGCGGGGGCGATGGCGACTTTATTCGTTGGCGGGGTTGCGATGCAACCTTGTGGTTGGACTGCGTCTGACTTGGTGACTTGGTCTTGTGCGGCAATGCATTGGTGGGTGACGAGACGAAAGCCGTGGGTTGTGCAAGGGTAGCAATGTCTGAGAGGATGCGGGGTTGTGTGTATGCCTGAGGCGTCTCTGGTACCTCCCTCGCGCTGGAATCTGGCACTGCGGCGGGCTGTGTGTGTTTCGCACCCGCAATTTGGACTGTCTTTTTCCTCGGCTCCTTGAGGTACTCGGCCAGCGAGGTCCCACTGTCCGCTCTCCCCGCCTCCAGTTTGGGCTTCTTGTGCACCGTGTCGTCGGTCGGCGACAGCGGGTTCAAAGGTATCGCAGTAATGCTGGTCAAGCTCATGCTCCGCAGTTGGTCCGCGACAGCATTCCTGGGGCTGTCACTTCCACTGAGCGTGGGGCTGCCGGCTGGTGGAGTCGAGGCGGATCGGAGAGCAGTGTTTAGAAGCGGGATGGGCGGCGGCTGGTGCTGGTCGCGCTTGCGTTTGGGCGAAGGGTGAAAGGCGGACAGTGTGGTGGGAGGCATGCTTCTTACGGCGATTACATGAGGGCGATATGTGCAGTTCGAGAAATAGTTGTCAGCAGGTGGAGTGTGCGGGTGTTTGTTGATGGGATGGTGGCGGCAGGGTCCCCATTTTGGTGATCGCTGTGGGGCATCTGATGCAGGTTCATAGGGCTGAACCACAGAACCCTGGCAGCTCGCACATAAAGACCCTCGATGACCGAGGCCGGGACATTGTGCTCGGCGAATTCTCCGACAAAGGCTTGAGCGTTGCACCTATTCATACATCTTCGCAGACCACCCGAACAACTTCTGCTGTCAGCACCCACGATCGTCTTCAAGTCCTACCATGATTGGCTTGAAAATACTGACCGCGCGGCATTACAATGTGTGTAGCCTGCTCACTCGCTATGACCTACGCCAGTGGAAACCGCAGATGGTACGACCCAATGCAAACATCTCCTTTGATCACATGGACATGGCTCTTTCTTCGCACGCACGCTGCGCTTACCTCGATGACGGGACGTCATTACCAGTGGCAGTGACATCCTGCAAAGCAAGCCTGGATTGCACCCTGTAGCATATCTCCTCTCGTTGCTTCGGATTGTTTCCGACATTCGCACTCACTCCCGCGGCAATTCAAGGCAGCACACCGTGTATTACAGCCTCCAGTTGCTACACACGCAGCACACAAGCAATATAACTGAAGCTTCGGCCCCGGGTAAATACACGCAGGTGCATCGCTACTAGTTAGCTTACTTTCATGGAGGGACGTTTCACTTTCAGCTTCACAGGCAGGTGATCATCATACATTCAAAGAGTGATTTCCGGGCCTCTTTTAAGGCTTGAATCGAAGCGTGATGCATGTCATAGGGTCTAGCAAGGTATCATCGAACTATGTACAGAAAAGACAGCATCGGGGCGCAAGAATATCGTCCTCCACGTCACAACTCCATCATCAAGATCCAAATGTCTTACTCCGTCCCG
The DNA here is from genome assembly GCF_001642045.1 of Paraphaeosphaeria sporulosa. Lineage (NCBI taxonomy): Eukaryota > Fungi > Ascomycota > Dothideomycetes > Pleosporales > Didymosphaeriaceae > Paraphaeosphaeria > Paraphaeosphaeria sporulosa. The sequence continues at coordinate 316,334 of NW_017253373.1, read as the reverse complement.
CGCTCTCCTTCTGCTTCGGCGGCAGTCCCTTGGGCACATCTGCCATCTTCGCATAGGGGTTGAAGTTCGCCGCTTTCTTCTTCTCCTTCTTGCCTTTCCGGTCTTTCTTCTTGTCCGTGCTCGGCGTGTTCGCATGCAGCACGCTCGGCGCATTCGCATAGTCGAAGGCTAGCTCGTCGTTGTCGTTGAGGGACTCCTGGGCGGCTTGCTTTGCAGCGCGCTTAGCTGCTTTCCGAGCTGCCTTACGCTCAGCCTTTTCGCGGCTCCGAATCGTTTCGTCATCTTCTGACAGCATGATCTCGTCGTCGAGCATTGGGTCTGACTTGGATGGTGTGGCAGCGTCGGCGAGAGCTTCGGTAGCTTTGCGCTTGCGGCCACCGAGCTGCTTAACGACGAAGATGTCGGTGCGGGGGTCTTCGGCGGGGCGGTCTTCTTGTGCGATGAATTTGGGGGGTTCTTGGACTGGAGCGGGGGAGTCGGTCGCGCCACTGTTGTCGGCAAAGATATCGGCGTGGAGAGGCGGGAGAGGCAGTGCAAAGGAAATGTTCGGCAGAGACGCAGACTTTGGTGGTGCGGTATCCTTCTTCGTAAGGAGGCCCCAGAACTGTGAAGCATTTGTGCGCAATGCTGAAGTGTCAAGTTGTATGGGCGCAGCGGATTTCATGACTGCTGCTGGGGCTGGAGGCGCAACGGCGAGTGGTGCAGGAGTCGGTTGGGTCTGCGTTCGTTCCTGTCGGTCTGCTTCCCTGAGGTTTTCGATCCTCTGTAGTGTCACGTAGAGATCAGGACCGGTCATGCCAGCAGCCTTCGCGCCCTGAATGATCTCTACCAGCTCTTCGGCACGAATTCGGAGTGTTGGCGAGACATGGACCACGACGGTAAACAGCGCTGCCTTATCCTGCGGCATATCTCGTGCAATAGAAAACAGAGCGTGATTTGGCATCACGAAGATGGGGCTGTCGTCCTCTTCCCGAGCTACATCATCTCTCCACTTGTGTACAGCTCGGAAAACCGCGAACTGCTGCGGCGTGAATTGAACAGGTGTCCTCGAAACAAGCCTATACCAGCCCGTAGAGCCGAGCCCGAGGTCACCATCGTATATCGGGTGTTCATAGCGTTGCAATGCCGTGTCCTTGGATTTCACCAGGACGTCCAGCACCTTGTTGGTTTCGGGGTGCGAGAAATCCGACTTTTCGACAAGCTCGTTTCGCATGTTGTCGAATATGTAGAGAAGGAAATGGGTATCTGCTCGCGCATACTCAAACAGCTCCTTGGTCAACGGCCGTATTCGCCAGTCGGCCAATTGATACTGCTTTTGTGCTTGGAACTTGATGAAACGTTCGAGGAGATATGCCAGGCTTCCTCCCGGATATCCTAGCGAGCGAGCTGCATGATATGTGTCAAACAGACCAACAACATAAATTCCTAGGTCTCGTTGGAGCCAAACAATGTCCATGAAGGCACCGTGAAGCACCTTGATGATATTGGGATCCGCGAAGACCTGATTTAAACACTCGAGCTGACGCCTCCAGGGCTTGAGTGTATCGACGATCCAGTCCTTTTCGCGTGTGCTGATCTGCATGAGCGAGACCATACCGATGTACGAGCGGTTATCGTGGTGTTCCAGGTCGACAGCAATTTCCTTGGCAGTCTTGAGCTCGGCCAACATGGTCGCAAGCGCTTCTGGGGTATCGACGAAGGTCGCAGTGGTGGTCTCGAATGGCTTGTACGGTTTTGGACCAATGCGCTGATACATGGAGTTGGGGTATTCGTAGGTTTCGATCTCGGTCTGGTAGGGGTGTGGGTATCTACTTTCGTCAGTGCTGCTAGCAGGCTGTCTACGAAGCTCTTACTGTTCGCGCCCGCGGCTGTCCTTGAACGTCTGCAGGCAGTGCTCCATGGGTACCTTGGCGTGTGGTTTCGACGTGAGTAGAGGCCTGAAGCCGCCCGTCTCGTCGTTCTTGGGCACATGTTCGAACAAGAGCTGCGGCTTTGGCAGGTGCTTGTTAGGCGTAGCGGCGATGTTTGGGCGAGGCTTAGCAGCGGCAGCAGTAGCAGCGGCGTTCTGATCATGTTAGTTTCTTGCCAATGCATCCATGCACGACACTCCACGTACCTGCTCGGCGCCGGGGCTCATGCGCTTGACCACGCCAGAGTACTCGTCCAGGCTAGTGTCGGCCTTCTCCAACAAGCTGTCGATGACATCAACAAACCCCCTCCACTTGTCGTCCTCGTCGAGGGCCTCGACGTTGGGTAGAACGGGACCTACAGCGTCCGAGCCCGCTGCAGCATTTTCCAGAAGGCGTCGCGCGAGCTGGAGAAGCCGCGCATTTTGGCCGTCGAGTGCTTCGCCCGCAGCGGGATTGAGCGAGCGCTGGAAGGGAACGTCGGCTCCGTTGATGCGCGTGGCAGCGCGTGTCGTTGCAATGAGAGCCTTGGTAATCTGGTCCTGGGTCGTTTTGAAGTCCATGGTGGCTCTACAAGCGCCCGAATACCATCGCGCAGCTGCCAGCCAACTGATGAAGGGGGACGTCTTGGTGGAAAGTCGAGGGCGTGGCCGAGGGCGACCGCGTGCTGTGAAAGAAGTCAGTGGCCATCCATGCCCCGAAGGAAATTCGAGACGCGGAAATCTTGGCGCGCCTTATCGATAAAGCTCCACGCTCGTACCTGCACCTCCGCCTCCGTTGCCGCCTCTGCCTGTAGGCTCCCTCCCTCTGAGAATCCATCAAAATGTCGGCTTCGCTGGCCCCAGAGTGCAACCAAGTGAAAGAGTGTGTGCATTTGGCAGCAAGGGTGCATTGTATGGGCACTGACAGTTCCTAGGCGGTACGACACCTGCTTCCTGAAATGGTACAGCGAGAGTGAGCTCTCTTGAACGTCAACTGTCACTGCAATTTGTTTGACATATCCAGAGTTCCTCCGCGGCGCCGCAACCACGGATGAGTGCGACCCACTCTTCAAGCAATACGAGCAGTGTCTTTCGGTGCGTGTCTGGATACCTCACTAGTCCGCTGTACTCATCGAAGCAGAAAGTATTGAAAGATCGGGGCATCGACAAGATGGTCAAGGAAGCACGAGACGACAATCGTGAAAATGATGCAGAGCACATGAAGCCTGTTGGTTTATTCCTGGCAGCTTCGCAGCGTATAACGTTAACAAGCCTTCCAGAAGCGATAACGGCCATCATTGCTCTTGGAGCCTGCGGCGTATGCGGCGTTCACGTCTGATGTTCAAGCTCAAAGCTGTAAGCAGCTTTGTTCCTGATGAAGCAAGTTCTTCCACTAACCAGAAAAACAGCAAAGTTCATGAGACCTTTGTAATATAGAATCACCTGGACGGGAAAAGGAGGGAGACCAATTCATCATTGGCATTTGTATTTGTATTCGTAGTTCCGACGGAAGAAGGAACAACTTCACTCTCCGAAATGACCAAATCCTTCACACATCGCGTTGATCGTTTCGGGAAACGGCCTAGGGCCAGGGCTCGTTTCAAACTAGTCGATGACAAAAAGCGCGAACAAAAGGTCCACACCTTGCATTGTCCCCTTCATCACATATATTGTGTCCTCTCCCACCTTCTCTGTACCTCCTCAATTTCATCCAACTGGATCAATTGCTCACCTAGAGTAACATGACCTCTTTCCCTACCTCCCGCATTGGGTTGAACCTGACCCCAGCAACGGCCTCATGGACCGTCCCCTTCGCAGCATACTACCTTTTCCTCCAAAACCGCATCGTGTATCAGCGTCTAACTACCCAGACGTAAGCTGTCCCCGTGAATGTAGAAACTATTTTCAGTGGCTGATTATGTGGAAAGGTATATGGGCGATACCATTGATGCGTCTAATGGAAATGAAGACCCGCTATACGTCTGCACTCGTGCGCAGCAGAATTTCAACGAGAACATCCCGCTTACGCTCATCATCGCTGGACTGGCAGAACTGAACGGAGCTGACCGGTAATCCACAGTCTGCCTTTGGCAGCGAGCGCAACTTACTGAACGAATCTGCAGGAAATATATCAACTACTTCCTTGGTGCTATGCTCGCTTTCCGTATCTCTCATGTTGAGCTGGGCTTGGTGAGTCACTTCAAGATGAGTTATGGGATGATCTTTTGCTAATTAGATAAAATCAGATGCGTCCAAAGTCCATGGGTGTTGGAAGGATTATCGGCTACTATGGAACCCAGGCTTCTTTGTTGACGATGTCAGCATATCTGTTCTACACCGTCAAAGACTATTTCATGTGATTTGATTACGGCACATTGAATCAATAGAGGTTTTTATGCTTGCGCTTGATCTATCGCCACTCTATGTACAGGGCTGCACCGGCCAATTTGGTCCCTAGCGTCTCTACAAACTCGAACATTCCTGCCCTGTCTTCGTTCGGACTTACCCGTCTTCATATTCACAATCACTGATGCAAGATAAATTCTCATTATGATCATTGTATCATCGCCCGTGTCAGCCCTTACCTTCTGATGATGGGCGCCCGGAGCCGCTGTTAGGCTGATCGAAACGAAGACTCGCGAGACGCTACCCACAGCATCGGGAACTCAAGGGCAAACAACAGTTGCATGGCGATGATTGAGCTTACAAAAAGACAGTCCTAGAGTCTATGATCTGTAAGGATAGTCCACACTTAGGCGCAACATTAGTGCGTCTCCGAACCAAGAACTCTAACAATACCTCGCCAAATCCGGACTCGTGGGCAACGACTGAGCCACAAATGGCGCATAATGCTTTTCTAATAGCCGCTCTCACCACCAGTATATACTTGTTGCCATTTCGCTTCTCTTCAAGTTGCGATTAGTTGGATGCTGACGCGTGATACTTGAGGCGCAACGTATATCATCGGCTGCTCATATCACTGCGCTACACAATCCTTCTTTGACTTCTCTCCTATCGGCATGGAAACGCATCGGATCAACGGTCGGGAGCTATCGAAAAAAGTAAGGTGCTTCCATGAGCAGAAGCGAGCTTTCAGAATATTTCATGGGAACTCGCATTCCTTTCAGGTCATGCACGATCTAAGCGCTGTCATCCACACAAAACATCTGGACCATATCCTCGACATCAACACGTCCAGTGGGTTTGCCATGGTGGGACCCAATGTTGCCATGAAAAAGCTCGTCAGAACATACATTGAAACATGGCATGATACCGGTAGTGGTACCGTCTTTCCCAGGTACGACAGTGGGCGGCACATTTGCAGGCACTGCTGATAGCAGCTTCTCTTTCAAACACGGTTTCTTTGACCGGTCCGTGCTGTGGGACCATAACTCGAGGATCACGGACGCGCAATTTTGAGCTTCTTGATGGGATGATAGAGTCCCTTGGAGCAATCGGAATTTCCAAGGCCCTTCGAATCATGCTTATGCCTGCTTTGAAGTGGGTTGAGCTTAACTGCATACCTGTCCGAGATGCTGGCGCCGCTATGGAAACTCTCGGCCAGCTTGCACAAGATCCCAAGAAAGGTGTCTTAGAAGCACTGATCTACGGACCTGAGGCACAGCCATACGTTGCCACAGCTGTCGGGAAGCTTACTACGGCCAGCAACCATTCTCAAGCCATATTCAGTACTCCAGATAAGGAGTGGTTCTACGAGCATTCCCATCATGCAAGCGAGAGTACAGAAAGCACCCCAGTCACCGATACTACCTCGTCCGGTATGACCGAGGTTCTACCAGTCTGGGAGAGTACTGCTTCGGTCGACTGGCTTTGAATAATTGGTCCAGATGGGGCGCGGATAGTGCTCTAAGGTCCCATGCACTTGCTCAAACGATGCAAGTGCTCCATTGGGCTGACCATCTATCAGTACACGATCTCATTGTTCCTCAAGATCCGACATCGGATATGCTCGAGTACCGGTATCTCGGCAGCAACTTGAAGATACATCCTCTACCTTTGTCTCCTGTTCGTCAATGGCCGGAAAACCGCGCCAGTAGTATGTAGCGTCTTCTAAACATCCTCCTTTATGCTAGTACTCCAGTCATGCGCAATTACCCATCGCAATCAAATCTTGCCACAAGACCTATCTTTGGGGTTGGACACTGTCAACAAGTGACATGCCCACAGCGTTCGGAGAGACGCATCGCCAGACCGAACAATCATTACACCGGCTCGGCGGTTTCAAGCGGCTCTATTCGCGCAACTACTACGCCGAGGAAGAGTTCTGGCAGAAATATCCCAAGGAGGAATACGATCAGCTGAGAGTCAAGTATCACGCGGAGTTGCCTCTGTGGAAGAAGAGCGAGGCGCCTGCGCGAAAAACAGGTTTGCCAAAGCAGAAGAGTTTTTGGGATCGATTATTCGCAAGGACGGGAGTAGTGGCTATGAATCACGCGCAGGGCTATGTGTGAGAGTAGAGTAGAACAATGTAGAGCACGAGTCCGATCGCGTTCATGTAGTCTTAATAGGTGATCTACGCAGGGGCATATGAAGCGAGGGTCTATTTATAGCTGTGCCATTTGATAACGAAAGTACGCAATATATCCACAGCCAAACACAGTGGATTGAGTTCGATGCATTGGTGCCCTTGCAGAGTAAACAACAGCGTGAAAATCCCACTTGAGCTAAACGCCAGTGAGGCTAGCATACCACATACCGGGAGTTGTACCAGCACTTGAGCCTATGCGACGATTAATTCGGTTTGTCATTCGAGCATATATCTCTATATGATTGCATGTGAGCCTGTCAGTTTTCATCCAAGGTGCTCACCTCAGCTGCAATCATAAGACGAATTATTTGTTTATACAACACGAGCATAGATGGGTAGAACCACATGCCAAGCGCATACTTACCGGTACGGTGCCGCGACCCGTAGTCCGAACGACTTCCACTCAGCCACACCACGCCTTCTCTACACAATTACCGCAACTGTTGGCAGTCAACAAACGTCAGATCACGCTTTTGCAATGCCTTTGCCATTGTCGCAACAAATCGGGTGCTAAAGCGACGCAAGAACGCGCTGGGAAAGTGTCGCTCCCAAAGTAGACAACTGCCGATCGGTTCCCGCGCATGCACACGCAACGAGCCCGAAGCGGTCACGCTACAATGCTGTACCTTGCGGCTCCAAGGATGGCCCTACGTGTCACTGTGCACACTTGCCCTCTGCCAAAACGCAGGCGTACAGCCAATGGCAGCGTTCCCTGCTGGCGGCCTTGCGCGACGTGATTGGTGCGCTGTGTCCGTAGGAAGTCGTCGGACATTTGGCGACAGACACGGACCCCATACCAAAAGACTCCGACACCTGCCAGTGACCACCGTAGGCAAAGGCGACAGCAGGCGGGCGGCGGAGTCTGGACGGAGTGCCGTACGCTATGGCGCATCTACTTGAGCGCGAGAGGGCGCAGTGATATAAATGAGTGTACCTAAGGCACTCCGGTTGACCATCGCACACCATCAGCTTCAGCTTCCTTTTCCTACCGTTTCTCTGTTCTATCTTCTGCACAGCAATAATTACGACGGTCTCTCCTTAATACCATACACACCACAGTCTCTACACTACTTTTCGCTCGAGCATTTCCCGCTAGACTTTCTTCACCATGCAGTACTTTACTCTTGCCGCTCTTACTACCCTCATCGCCTCGGCCGCCGCCGTCGGCAAAGCCGTTGTTAAGAACAACAGCCAGGATACCATCTACGTCTGGTCTGTTGGCGCCGAAATCAGCGAAAAGCAGACCGTCGAGCCCGGTACGTCTTCCTCTCCTTCCGCCCCCACCCAAACATCCTTCTAACGTCATCATCACCAGGCAAATCCTGGTCTGAGAAGCTCCACACCGACCCCACCACCGGCGGCATCGCCATCAAAATCACCACAAAGGACGACGGCATCTTCAATGGCGCACCCCAGCAGATCTTCGCCTACAACCTCGTCGACGACGCCGTGTGGTACGATCTCAGCACCGTGGACGGAAACCCCTTCGAGGGTCAGCACATCACCGTTACCAACCGCCGCCACGAGACCATCGACTGGCCCCAGGGCACGAACCCTGGCGGCGAGTTCAGCCAGATCAAAGCCGGCGACCGGGAGAAGAACGTCGTGTTCCTTGTCGGCGCGGGCGAGTCGTAGGAGGGCGGTAATAAGCAGAGAGACATGATACCCTGGTCGGTTGGTCGCGATGAATAGTTTTCCTTGGTTTTCTTGATGCATGGTCAGGTGTTTGTTCTTTTGTGTGTATATATTCATCATCTTCGGGGATTACCCTTGAACCTTCAGAAAGAAAAATTAGAACAGAATGGAACATCGATGAACATTGGTTATCGAAGGAAAAACTGTTTTCGACTGCTTGTTAGTGAATCTTGCCTCTGCGTCCTCCTGCAGACCGCGGCTTGCTCTGTGGAAGTTTCGCTCGACCCTGCCTCGCATCCCCTCTCGCATACGGAACCGTGGGCTACCATCACGCAATACCTAGGCCCAAACAAACCTCGCGAGGAACACCACCCGAAATGGCACCTCTCCCCAAGAAAATTCTTGTCTTCGGCGCAACGGGCGTCATTGGTAAATACATCATCTCTGGCCTCGTCGATGCCAAGGCCAGCGTCGAGAAGATTGGCATATTTACGTTGCCTACAACGGTAGAAAGTAAGAAAGCTGATGTCGCCGCGCTGTAAGACCAAGATGTGGAAGTCCTGGTGGGAAACGTGGAGTCCGAGGCGGATGTGACGAGGGCGTATGATGGTGAGCAAACCAACTCCCCGCCCTGGTCCACAATAGCATTCGTTGCCCGCAACGTCTCACCTGCCTGTTGCAAGAACCAGCCATACACTCTCGAAAGACGCACGTCTTAACAGACATCAGGCTGCGACACCGTCATCTCCGCCCTTGGCCGCTCCACCATCCTCGTCCAAACTCCCCTCCACCGCCTCGCCGAAGCCTCCCCTACAATCCACACTTTCTTCCCCTCTGAATTCGGCACAGACAATGAGTACTCCACCTCCACCTCTACGCACGAAAAGCTGCACCAGCTCAAGCTCCAAGTGCGCAAGTACGTGCGCGAGTACATCCGCAAAGTGGCCGTCACGTACCTCGTCACGGGACCGTACTCGGATCTGTATCTGAGCGCGCAAGCGGGGGACTTTGAGCGCGCTGGGAGTTTCGATGTGAAGGGCGGGAAGGCGGTTCTGCTCGGCGACGGCGACAGCAGGGTGGCGTTCACGAGCATGCGTGATGTGGGCGTGTTGCTTGTCGCGGCGCTCAAGACGTCTGGAGAAGGTTCGCCGAGGACGCTCAAGGTGAACTCTTTTACTGCGACGCCGTGGCAGATTTTGGTGGAGTTTGAGCGGCAGACGGGGAAGGTGTGGTGTGTGGAATATACGTCGGTTGAGGAGCTGAGGTGTGGAAGAGCGGCGATGGAACGAGGTATACGCTGAGGAGGATCTGGACAGAAAGGGGGACGTTGCATGCAGAAAGGGTTAATGGAATTATTGGAGAGCCGAATTTAGAGACGTTGGAGAGACAAGTGAGGCTGTCCATTGAGAGGCAACTAGGGAAAGGGCAAGCGTAGATGAGCATGCGCCGATTAAGGAATCATTAATAAGCGGGGGAGAGGTCTTCTTCGATGATCAAGGTTCTCGAACAGTTCGTATGTGTCGTCGCAATATACAACATCATGAGGAATATGGTAACTCCAAGCAGCCCCAGCAGCCTTTGTCCCGTCATGTTCAGCCAGACCCTGCCATCCCAGCCAGTTTGGCACCCAATGCTACGATACCATCCAAACGCCGAGTCCGGTGTACCCAAAACCCCAACGCCCAATAAATATGCTCAAGAAGACTATGACTAAGGATTCGTGCTATCCCTTGATGTAGTCCTTGTTTTCGATTGTCACACTCTTCGTCTGGGTGGTGATTAGCGACTCCCTGCAGCTCGGAAGGATCGAAGCATTTACCATGTGGTTGACTTTGTACACGCCAACAAGGCGCGCAGAAAGCTCGAACATGTTGTTGCGCAGCGAGATAACAATGAACTGCGCGTTCTTGGTGCGCTGCTGGATGTAGCTCGCAATAATGGAAACCTAAATACGTTAGCTATGCGTTCTCATGCGAACTGTCTTACCCAGCAGACTCACGTTTCTAAAATCCAACGCGGCATCGATCTCGTCCATGACGTACAACGGTGTCGGTTTGTAGTGATGCAGCGCAAATACCAGGGCCAACGAGCTCAGCGTCTTCTCACCACCGGAGAGGTTCGAGATGCTCTTCCAGCTCTTCTTGGGCGGCATAACGCTGAAGTTGATACCTTCTGCGAAAGGATCCCAAGAGTCGACCAACTCTAGTTCGGCGTTCCCACCGTTGGTGATGAGCATGTACATCTCCTTCAGCTTCGAGGTAATGATCGCGAAGCCTTCCATGAAACCTTCTAAACGCAATTTCTTGAGTTCGTCAAGCTTCTTCTTGGAGGAATCGCGGGCAGCAACAGCCTCATCGAGGGAACGGGTCCGTTCAGCATGCTCATTGGTACGCTTTCGGTATTCCTCTAGCACTGTGACGTCGACTGTGACATTCTCGATCTTCTTCTTGAGACCGGCGATCGAAGCCTTGATCTCATCTTTGTCCATGTCTCGAAGCTCGTCTTTAGTGTATTCGGTAAGGCCTGCACCCTCTTGCTCCGACTCTCCAAAATCACCCAGATTTTGGAAGGTAAGTTTAGCCAGCTCTTCACGGTACAGCTGTTGTTGACTTTGGCGTTTGCTGAGGCTTTTCTGGCCCTCTTCGAGCTCGTTACGCATCTCGATCTCATGAGCACGTGTTTCGTTCAATGCAGCTGTCTTTTCATCGAGTTCTGCCTTTAGAGTCTGCAGCTCTTCTTTTGTCGCTTCCAAAGCTTCCAGGGCTTCCTCGGCTTGCTGCCTGATCCCTGCAGCGTCTTGCTTGTGTGCCTCCATATCCTCTTCGATCTTTTCGGCATCGCGTTCAAGCTTTTCAAGGTCCCGGATCGCGTCAGCATGTGCCTTTTCGTGTTTGGCGAGTTGCTTCTCTTCTTTTGACTTTGACACCTCCGCATTCGATGTCATGTCAGCAAGAGAATCGATTTGGCCTTTCACATCGGCAACCTTGGCGTTCTGGGTCCGCAGCTTTGAGCCACCGATTTCCATAATCCTCTCCTGTAGTTCTTTGATCTCAGCCTCCACCTCAGCAGTTTCTGCGTGTAGCTTCGCAACTTCCTTTTCGGCCGACGCGATGCTCTTCTCGAGTTTCGAGATACTGGCCTTGTCCGACTTGACTAACGCCTGTTCAGCGCTGAGTTCCTTGATCCGTCGTTTAGAGTCAGCAATGTTCCGGTCAAAGCTATCCAGCTCCATTGCGATCTTTTGAGCCTGTGTTTCCAGCTGAGGAATCTGTTGGTTCAAGCTACGAAGCTGTGATTCAAGACCTAGTTGTTGTTCCTGAAGCTCTGCATAGCTCTGTTCAAGGGCATCGCGGTCTTGCTCAAGTTTCGCAACTTGGGTGCTCGTGACGTTGGCCGCAAGTTTTGACGACATCTTACCCTTCGATACTCGATTGCCACCACCGCTCATTGTACCTGCTGTCTCAATTAACTCGCCATTGAGAGTGACAACGCGCCATCGGCTTGCGCCGTAGGCTACACGATTGGCCTGGTCAAGATCCTTCGCAACGAGTGTGTTCGTCAGCACGTTGTAGAAAACCAGTCTGAATTTCACATCATTCGGCTTGATGAGATCGAAAAGTCGTGGGACGTTCTCTGGTGTTTCAATAGGCGAGAGATCGCGTTGTTGCTGGCGGTTGAGAGGTCTGAATGTGCCTCGACCTAGGTTATTCTTACGGAGGTAGTCGATGCACTGCTCTCCCACTTCAGCTGAATCGACAACGAAATGATCCAGCGCAGGACAGGCTGTCGAGATGGCGATATCGTACTTCTGATCGATAGTACCGAGATTGCCAAGACGTCCATGGAAGCCGCTAATACGTCCTTGGTCTTTCAATTTCATCAGTTTGTCTTGGACGTTGCCCTGATTCTGAGTCTCTGAAAGGCTCGCCCGCGCTTCGTTAGCGTTCTGCCTTGCACCGGACAGTTTGGATCTGAGGGCGGGTTCTTGCTGTGCCAATTGATTGAGCTTTGCCTGCACATGCTGGACTTCCTTCAGTGCTTTCTTTTGTTCCGCCTTGCATTCTTCTAGCTCGTCGACCTTGGTCTGCTTCGATTCTTGCAAGGTGGCGATCTTGGCTTCGGCCTCAGCAATTCCTTTGGCACCTGCGTTCTCTTTCTCGCGAATAATGTCAAGCTCGCTCTGAGCTAGAGCGATCGCAGATTGCTTTTCACTGATCTTGGCAGTCCAAGGCTCGAGGGACTTTTGCTTTGCCGCGATCTCGTCCGAAAGGCCCTGAGTCTTGCCTGCAAGGCTTGCACGGATAGCCTCAAGCTCCTCCTCTTCGGCCGCCATCTTCTCCTCTAGCGCTGCCATATCCTCGGCATAGCCCTCTAGATCAGAAGCATACTGTTTCGCGTTTGTCGAAGCCTCGGACATGCCATGCTTACTGGTTTCCCTTGTCTTCTCGAGCTTCTTCTGCTTTCCGATCATGAATTTCTTCTTCTCCTCAAACTTGACCGTGTCCTTGTCGATCTTCGCAACCTCTTTCTGGAGTTCTTGGGCCTGCTTCTCCAACCGCTCGCATTCCTTGGAGCCTCGCTTGTACTGCTTCTCAAGCTCTTTGATGCCTTCCTCATTGCCCTGATGTGCCTGGAGCTCCTCGTCCAACCGAGCTTGCATCTGTGCCACAGACTCGCTGGCTGCATGAATGTAATCGTCAAGCTCTGAGATGTGGATCTGGTAGAGGGCCGATTGTTTTGAAGCGATCTCATTCTCATCGTGGAGAAAGGCGAGTGCTGCGTTTTTCTTATCTTCGAGCCCATCCCTTTCCTTCTCTACAATTTTGACTCGTCGTTCCTTTTCTTGGGCGGTTTCGTTGAGTTCATCCGTCTCGGTTATGGCTTGCTCGATAGGTGTCTTGTACTGGGATGTCCCAATGATATCCTCGAGGTACTCCAGCAGACCATCGTCATGCTCCCCCTGCGCCTTGGGCTTCATCTGAGCGATCGATTCGACCTCGCCCTGCAAGATTAAGAACCGCTTGTGGTCCAGGTCCACACCACGTCCCTTCAGAAGGTTGGTCACTACCGTGAATGATGATTCCTTGTTGTTGATGTAGTACTTGCTGGCGTTGTTCTTGAAGGCTCGCCGGGAGATGATGAGCTTCGAATTCGGGATGGTCTCGCAGCCTCCTTCGGGGAGATCCTTGACTTCTTCAAAATGAACTGCAACCTCGCAGTAGTCGAGATTGGGGAATTGGGCTGAGTTGTGGATGAGAGCCGAGATCTTGCCCTGCCTCATCTTGCTCGCACGGAAACCAAAGACGAACAGCAACGAGTCAATGACATTGGACTTGCCTGATCCGTTTGGACCCACAACGGCGGAGAAGGAGCGATGGAAAGGCCCTACTTTCTGTTCCCCAGCGTAGCTCTTGAAATTGGTAAGGACCAGCCACTCAATGACGGTGCGCTGCTGCGGAACATCTGACTGATGCGTCGAGGGGATGCCGGCGAGCCGCTTGCGCGCCACAATGTCCATGGGCTTCTCCAGCAACGTGTGTTTCGTGCTGAAAACCATGGTAGCGTCGGGTTTGGCATCAGGCTCGGGCTGTGACGATGGCACGGGTATCTGTTCGTTGAGCGCGCTCTCGGTGATGTCTGCGAGGGGCGCGCTGGGTGCGCGGGGCACGATAGTAGGCTCGTCTGGTTCAGATTGAGGCTCGGGCTCAAGGCCAGGCTCAAGCTTGACTGCGGGTTCGAGCTGTGTCACAGTCACTTCCGAATGCAACAAGCTCTGGTCCGGCGTCTCTGAGGGCTCTGACGGTTGCGGGGTAGGCAGGATGGAGCCTTCCACCGCTGGCTCTTCCGCTACCAGGACACGAGACTTGCGGCTGGCCGTCGTCGTTGTACGTTTCCGTGGCGACTTCGCGGGCGTGGGATTTGCAGGGTGTTCTGCAGGTGGATTGAACACCTGGGTCGGTTCGATTAGGTCGGTGGGCTCGACGGATTCTGTTGCGCGCGGCCGCCGTGTGGTTCTCCGCGCTGGGGCTGGCTTCGGGGTCGCTGCTGCAGCACCTGCAACCTTCTTGGGCCTCCCTCGTGCGCGTTTCTGTGGTGGGGGTGCCGGTGTAAAGTCGTCTTCTTCTTCTTCCTCCTCCTTGATCTTTGGTGCCTGGTTCTCCTCACCGTCCGAGTCGTCGTCGACGATCGGCGCTTTCCGACGCGTCGCGGCGGCGCGCGTGGACTTCCGGGGCGACGCGGACGACATTTTCGCTGGCTGTGTGCGGTTAGTCGGCGTGCGTTTGCTCCAATGTATGAAGCCGTCCTGGTGTTCGTTTCGGTGCTGTTGGTAAACATTGTGCACGGACCATGGGCCAATTCACGCTAGACACGTGCTTGCCCCACGCATCCCGACGCGTTCTCTTACACACGACACAGGTTTATGCTTACGCAGACCCAGCGGCATTGCAAAGCTCGTCCTCGACATGCGATGTCGCTCTCATACACTTGAACATCATCCAGGTTACACGCCTAACATCCAAACCCGCCCTCGCAGATCACTTTTTGGCATGGACGTGATCACATGGTATGCGTTATCAGTTTACAGTGCTGGGTCTCAAAGGTAGCTCAAGTCTCCCCGGCCTCACTCTCCCCGAGCCGGACGGACCATGGCAGATAACAGACATCACAATTCTGGGTGAATCAAGACCGGGCATGATGGGATCCATTAGTTCTAGATGACCTCTCCCATGCTATACACTCGTTGCGCATGTTCAACCTTGGCCCAGCTAGTGGCATCCAGGAGTGCAGAAGCCTCCATAGCAGTAACACACCCTCTTCTCCACAAGAGCCTAAGTAGCATCAGCGTCCATCCATCAACAGCAGAGTTGAGCTCAACCTACCGCCCACGCAGTTGCATCTGCCTCGGCCTCGGCCTCGGCCTCAGCCTTAGCTTCTCTCTTGGTGTTGCAACCTGCGGGAACGCAGAAGCCGCCGTAGCAGGAGCAGACGGCCTACGCAATTGTTACTTTTGCTTTCAAGGACAACTCGTGGCCGGATTTCAACGTACCACTGCGGCCTCAGCATCGGCGGTAGGCGCAGCCATCACACCAGCCGCAAGGGCGAAGGTAGCGAGGATGGTCGTGGAGAACTTCATGTTGATTGTCTTGAAAGAGGGGACCGAAGCTTTGGTGGATGAGGCTTGAGTGAGTGCTGGATGACCCTCATGCTGCCCGACTCGACCCCTTCTTATACTTCATCTGGCTCCGCAGCGCCATACTTGTTACTATCCTAACCACCTGAGTAATTCACCATCTCGCTAACAGACCATGTTCAATTAGACTTAGACTTGCGCCGAAACAGAGAAGCTTCACTCCATACGTACGCGAATACCGTTGGTATAAACGCCACAATCCAGAGACTCCTCTTCGGACCGGCAATAGCACCAATCGGTAGTGTCATTGGGGCCTTACCGTGCGGTAGAGCTATACTCTCCGCCCGCAGACCCACCACCACTACGATCTCCCCCGTAATATTGACATGCTATGACCCCATGGGGTTCTAGTGTCGATACCACCTGCCTCATGGAGGCAATTGGACGACTGGACGCAGTCTCAATCTCTCCTAAACACTTTACAGTATCCAGACTTCGAAGAATCATCTCGGGTGGAGCTGTAGCCAATTTTCCCGCACACTCGTACGAGATGTCACTCAGTCCCCACTGGGATCGTTATCCTCAATACGATGCTCTTTCCACAGGCACGACCTCAATTTGTGGTAGTATTCGTTCAGTGACATTCGGCATGCACACCATAGCGACCATGCATCCTTCCGCGGGCGTAGACGGCCAAAGATCGCGGGGAGCAACATCGGTAGGTACGCGCCAAAGGCAGCTCAACTGCAAACAGCTAGTGGTGACGGGGCTTTTTTACGAATTCGTATCGCTCATTGAACACACGCCGGTAGACACGGCGTCGGGCGGAAGGTGAAGACTTGTTCATGACCACTGGTGCAACCTAGAGCAAAGGTTGCCACACCTTGGACTATCGTTTCGAATTATACGCTCGCGAGTTACTACACAGACAGTGGTGAAAATTCGATCTTAAAAAGCTTACTCACAACCAGACCAACCAGCAGATGCCCTTCAGCAGACGAGATGAAACACGGACGAGTCAGGAAAAGGGTTTTGCAAGAGGAACCAGACCGCGCGACCTCTTCGATACGATTCGGACTCTCTTGGCTTCACCATCCGACATATCGAAAGGTCTGACATTGCTATAATCGTTTCAAGCTCCTCTAGACCAAGTTCCTCGTCGATGTTACTTGCTCAAGCGCAATAGAGGTGCACATATATGAAAACAGTGATGGGTTGTGGCTCCTTTTGCGGTAATAGTAGATTGTAATGAATCGCCGAGGTAGTGAGATGCAGACTACATCACGGCGAACGATCAATAGCGAAAGCAATAGCGAGCCGATGTACACGGATATGTATGGTGGCGTGGGGCTATCTTCCCGAATGGTTTAGTTGCTCTGCTCCACACGGCGATCCTCCCCCAACACCTAGCACCTCACCACCAATCTCCAAGGCCTTCCAAGAGCGTTCAAATATATGGATGCAGCACATCCGAATAACGCGATGCGGGGCCGCCATTGCCAGACCGCGCTTACGATGAGCTCACGCACAATGATTGTTTCCCAGACCTCGCGACGACAGTGCGATGGCGCGTACAGAGTTTCGCATCCACCGACTTCGCGTTTTAGCTGCGCAACGGCACAGCTGCATTGACCATGCGACGTTCATGCTACAGGCTAAACTACCCTATCTATGGGAACGGTGTCAGGGCGTGTATACCTCAAATTTCGTGATAACAGCTTGGTTCGCAGTCTTTACGCGTTCGTGGGGGTCCTCGTGTGCTGCGCAGGAGATCTCATGGCCTCTCGCGATCTTTCACACTTCTCTTCTGTCTTGTTATTGTGATAGCGATAGATCTCGCGTCATTCCCTTCCTCATATTAAATTTTTACACTCACAGCGCTGGCCCGCTATAGACAACTAATATACTAATCCTGGACTCGTCGGGAAGAAGAGGAGGCTTCAAGATCATTCAGAACCACAAGTCATACGCGCTCCGCTTTTTGTACACTGCGCTCAACTCACAACCATGCTTCCAACGATAATACTTCTGAGCGCTTCGCTCGGCCTCGCAACGGCCAAATCGAACCCATACATGTTGTACGGAGTACCAAAAGGCCCCGGCATCGACATCGATGAGATGCAAAGCATGGATTCTTTCGAAGTAGTTACTGCAGCAGTCGACAATAGCACTCATCCCTCGAATACAACGCAACCTCCGACGACCACGTCCACGCCCACGATGCCAAATACGCCAGGTCTCGCGGAGCCGTGCGCTGCTGTCAGTAGCGCATTACAGGCTATTCCTTCGGGAAGCCGGAAGGTTATCCCAGCGGAGTTAGCAGTCAGGTGTCTTCAATCAGTGCCGTTGGACCAGAAAGGCAACATGCAACTCATAGACGACTTGAAGCTGTATCTTGAGTGGCAGAGTAACATCGCGTTTCTGAAAAATCCTCCGGCCGAATACACAGAACAGCCAGTGGATCTTATGGGGGAAATGGACAGCATGAAGAAGCAATTGGCCGCCAACGGTTTCCAGAGCGAGTATGACTTTCAGCTAGAGTTGAACAAGCTGTTCACGCGTGCATACGACAACCATCTTGCGTGGCAGCCTGATATCCTGGCAGGCGTCATGCAGTTTCAACGCCCTGCTGGGACAGAACTCGTATCCGTCTCATCCGATGGGAGCCAGCTGCCTGAAATATACTCTTACCGGGACCTGGAGCTTGCGAAGAACAATACTTCGTTCAAACCCTCCCCCGTGCGAACAATCAATGGCGTCGGAGTGGAGGAATACTTGCAGACTGTGGCTACGCAGGCTGACTTCCACGATTCAGACACCCGATGGAATGCACTCTTCCCTAGTCAAGCGCTTATCGCTTCTGGGGTCAACTATCTCGGATCATTCAGGACAGGCATGTTCGAAGGACCAAACACCACCATGGCTTTTGCCAACGGCACAGTAAAATCTTCAATAAATTTGGCAGTCGTTATCGGAGACTTTACAGGCGTCACTGATGGTACCACCTTTTTCAGGAAATTCTGTTCCGGTCCCACATTCAACACGGCCGCTACTACAACTGCCGTCAATGGTAGTAATGTGACGGTCCCCTCGCAGGCACCCTCACCATCCCATGTGGGATATCCGAAAGCTGAGCTCATACATCCAAATCTGTCACTTGGAGGTTATTGGATCAACGACACTGGATACGATGTGAGCCTTTTTGTCTTGTGGTTCGGTACAAGTACTAACACGATCAGGATGTTGCTGTCATGAGCATCCCTTCGTACGAATCGCCGGACGTTCAGCTCTTCCAGAACATCATGCGCGACTTCATCCGCATGTCCGTCAAAGCAGGTAAAACTAAAATGATATTCGACCTTCGCGGAAACGGCGGAGGGAATGCAATCCTCGGCTACGACTCCTTCAAACAGGTCTTTCCGCAGGCCGATCAAGAGCCCTTTGGTGGAACACGGTTCCGGGCGAACGACGCTCTCAACGTAGTTGGTCAAATGACTCGAGATTTTGCTGCCAACAAGACATTTGTGCAGAGCAACTCGGCCGCATTTCAGGAAGCGTTCGGGCAGCTTAGCATGAATGATGTATTTCTGTTCACCAGCGGCTTCAACTTCCAACACCAGCTCGATGCCAATAACGAGGCATTTGGAAGCTGGGAGCAGATGTTCGGGCCGGAAACGGTCAATGACGACAAGTTTACCAAAACACTCAGATACAACTTTAGCGACGAGGTGAGCTACACGTATCCCGATTTCTCGGTTATTGGATTCTTGGAGAATGCGAACGAGACGAAGACCCCGCAGCCCTTCAAAGCGCAGGACATCGTTATGGTAAGTTGTGCCGTTCTATCGCCTTTGACGAGCTAACACCTCCCAGCTCCACGACGGCATGTGCTCCTCAACCTGCACCATCGTCTCCGAACTCCTCAAAAATCAAGGCGGCGTCCGCACCATCGCCGTCGGTGGCCAGCCCAAAGCCGGCCCTATGCAAGGCATCGGCGGCACCAAGGGAGCCCAGTCTTTCTCCTACGACGACGTCCAAATCCGCACCCAGATCATCTACTTGTAAGCCTCCCTTCCACCAGGACTTCTCACATGCGGACATTCCTAAGAACCATCACAGCCTCGGCTCCCCCGAACAGCAAACCCAATGGAACCAAACCTCCCTCGGCAAAACCGCTTTTGCAGAGCAAATGTTCAAGCGCACCGCGTACAGTGGTGATAGGCCTGCAGGCGGCATCAATCTCAAGGATAATCTCCGCCGCGACGACCCGTCGAACACGCCGCTCGAGTTCATCTATGAGGCTGCCGACTGTCGCATGTTCTACACAGCGCCTATGATCAATGATGTGACGATGGTGTGGAAAGGTGTCGTAGATCGTATGTTTAGAAATGGCACGGCGAAGTGCGTGGAGGGGAGTACGGGGGATAAGAGCAGTGTTAGTGGGGGTGGGCAGATGAAGGCTGGGAGCGTGCCGCCACCGCCGCCGCCGGCAAGGGCGGGTGTGGGTGAGTTTGATGGCGCTGGAAATAGGTGGGCGGTAGGGAGGTTAGGGTGGGCAATTATCGCTGCGGCCGTGGGTCTGGCGGTGTACACGTAGTCGGGTTGAAAGAATGGTAATGACGTTACGACTTCTCCATGATGTACTTGAACGTGCAGTTTTACGACCTGTATCCATCACATCTGCCAAGTGCCAGTAGTCCAAAGAAGCCAATCCTAGAATCATGGGGATATCAGAGATAGGGTCCCAGTGCATTCGTCGTCCAGTCCCACAGCCGCTGTGCCAACTCCTCATCACCCGAGTCCTTCGTATCTCCCGCAAGTCTCCCCACCGGCTCATACATATCCCCCGACTTCGCATCCTCACTTGTAGCAGCCCAGCATGCATTATACACTCCCTCATGCAACGGTATCTGCTGGCCCAAACACATCGTTTTGATTCAGAGCCTGTCGCCCAGTGGCAGGTTATTCCCCAGTCCTGTGTACACGACACCGGGGTGTATCGCAACCGTCCTGATCTTGGGGTATTTCCTAGCCAGCAATTTGGCGTACAGTACGAGAGCGAGCTTGCTCTGCCCATAGCGGAGCCACTTGGAACCCATTCCCAGATTCTCCTGTGTGGTGGTGAGGTCCTGGAAGACAACGCCCCCTCTCGGTGTGAATCTGAAGCCGTTCGAGGAGAGGAGAACGATGCAAGCATCGCCGTTGTTTTCTGCCGAATCCTGGAGTTTTTGTTGCAGATGCGTGATGAGCAAGGCGTGGGAAAGGTAGTTGATGGAGAACTGCACTTCATATCCATTTTTGGAAAGACCAGCTGGGTCTCCCATGATTCCTGCATTGCAGATCACAATGTCGAGGCGATCTATGGCTGCGGATATCCGCTTTGCTACGGACTATACAGACTCTAGAGATGTGTGATCTGCAGTCACGTATGTGCATGCCGTCTTAGGGCTGATTGCCTTTGCTTCTTCCATGGTGGCTTTGGCACCGTCAACATTTCGGCCGGTGAAGAAAATGCGGCTTGGTGCATGTTTTGCGAGTGTAATAATCGTTTGCTTTCCTAGGCCAGTGGTGGCTGAAACCCCTCGTCAGCATGGAATCGTCGAAATGACGATGCTAAAGTATCCTACCTCCGGTGACTAGAATCACCTTGCCGCTGAGATCTGGAATATCTGCGTCTGGATTGTAGGTCGCTGAAAAACTCATGTTGAGGGGTAGGAACCCTAAGAGTGCCTGCTGTGGCTTTGATTCGGGTGGTCAATCGTTCAAATACTTGGAAAGACTGTGCCACCTACCGGGTGTAATCACAATGCGAGCCGCGATGATCTCTAATTCTCTCACTGAAGACATACTTCGTCCCTGATACACCAACGCGGACGCCTTCTGGAATTTGATCATTTGCGGACCAATGTTCACAATGGCCAACTCTCCAAGTTTTTCATAACGAAGATGGGAGTCATGTTGACAAGACTGCGCAACCCTCGAATGTGTTGGACGACGGGACTGCCCGGCGCTCATTGGCATATGTAACTTGAGCTAACCGCTTTGGTTCGGTGGCGGACTCGGATCCTCCTCCTTGGCCCGACACTCAACTTCAACAAGTACGTGGAACCTCGACTACTTATTATCAGCATTTGAAGAGCACTATCACTTTTCCGCAGCATGCCGAAAGAGCTCCCTATACTCAGACTTGCAGACGCTGCAGCTTGGAGAAATTGGTTGGCACGGGAAGGTTCGTTGTCCGAAGGCGTAATGCTCGCAACCATCAAAAAGGGCGCTCAGGACGCCGACACGAATCTGCGTTACGACCAAGCACTGGATGAAGCATTATGCTACGGCTGGATCGATAGCGGAGGTCGAAAAGTGGACGATAGTATATACTTGTTTCGATTTTGTCCGCGCAAACCTGGGAGTCTCTGGTCGAAGCGGAATGTCAGCTACGTGGAACGACTAGAAAAAGAGAACCGTATGCAACCTGCTGGACGCGCTACGATTGAGGCTGCAAAGGCCAATGGACGCTGGGCTTCCGCCTATTCGGGCTCTGGAAACACGGAGATGCCTCCCGACTTCCTAGCTGCGTTGGAAAAGGCACCCGCGGCCAAAGCGACATGGGAACAGCTAAACAAGGGCAACCGTTGGCGCATATATTTCAGACTCAATAATCTAAAGACCGCTGCTGGACGGGAAAAGAGGATCCAGGCCGATGTCGAGGATCTGGCGCGAGGAAAACCACCTACACCACAGAAACGTACACCAGCGCGCGAGAAGAGCACTAAAAAGGGAGATTCATCGTCCTCTCCTGCTCTGGATTCAAGCAGTGAATCTACGCAACAGAAATCGCGTCGACAAACAAGGACAGGTAGATTTATTCCTTCATACACTGAGTAGTATTCCAATTCATGTCCACACCTGGATTTCATCAAGCGCACAATCTGCCCGGCAAACCCTGTCAATACCTACTGTTCCAGCTTTTCGTCGCACAACTATGGCCTCGCATCGCGCTACGCCAAAGACTTCAACAATCTTTCCAGGACTGTATCAGTAAACGTCCACACGTTGCTCGAATACTCCTCACACCAGCTCCTCCCTGTCCACCATGTACTCCGATGGCCCTGTAGACTGTATAGCTTCTGTACGAACCCTTGTTCTAAGGCTTCGCTTTCTCGTGGCCAGAGTACTCCATTGTGAGCGGATAAAGCTTTGATATCAACCTCGCAGTCTCCTGTATGATTCAGGGTTCCAGCTTGGACCAGCTTCTGGACGCTGGAGGTTACTATAACCTTTGCTTCTTCATACGTTAGGGAGAAATTGGCTCCTAGCATCACACGGAATAAATTGAGGCCAGAAGGACCAGTCGTACCGAGAGAAAGGAAGTAGGCATAGTCTCGGATGGCGAGATGGTTGGACGGTTCCACTGCTCTCGGCATATACTGGACAGAAGTGTTCTCAGGTATGCAGGGAATGCTGGCCACCCCAACATAATCCCATTCCGGAGTCCAGGGTTTGAACACTTGTAGTTCTTTGGCGTCTTGGTCGAAGGGTTTTAAATTGTCTTGGCTTGGGTATGGGGTCCAGAGGACTTTCTTAGCTTTGATGAGAGTTTTCGCCTGGTCTTTCTCGGATTGGATAACAATGCGAACGCCTGTTGAGTCTCTTTCCGTTTCTTGAATCGTGGAGCCAAGGCGAACGTCGTCCTTGAGCAGCTTGTATGCGCGCTGATACAACAAACTGTTTGAAACTTTTGGCTGGATGAAAGTACCCTCTAATACGCCTTTGGTGACCGCCAATCCGAAGGCTTGCACGACTTGTAAAGTGGAAAGAATTTGTAGGTCGCCGACACCGACACCGGAGATGGTGACGATTCGAGGCACCGCGGCTTCGACTTTGTGTTCCCGTGCAAACTCACCAAATGGCATGAGGAACTCTGCAGGTATCTTGTCCGGCGATGGAAAGTTCCAGAAGCCCGGTTCAACCAGACTGTCGTACTTCTCAACGAACTGCAGCCATTTCTTTAGTCCTTCTGTGGTGTCGTTCAGCGTTGGTGACGTGTAATCGAGTGTCTTGCCCGTTCCGACGTCCACGTTGATCGTTGCGAGACGTCGCGATGTAAAAGAACCAAATTCAACGCTAAAGCGCTCGAAAAAGTCGACTGTCGGGCCATATTGCATATACGACTGCACGCCATACTCGAGTGTTGTATTCGTCTCCGGCACCTCGTATGTATCGACGTGACCACCTAATCGGTTCTTTGGCTCGATCACTATGATGCTGGTGTTGAAGTCTTCTCGAAGCCGAACTGCCGCGTATGTTCCGGCTGCACCTCCTCCGATGATCGCAACGTCCCTTTCTATAATCCTTGCCGCATCGAAGTTACTTTCATCGATCTTTGCACGCGCAAATTTTGCGCAGGCCAGCGCTAGGAGGCCGAGTACAGAAGCTTGCATCCGGGACATGATAGAATGCGAATGAGCTATTGTAGAGGAATAGTCATGCCTTTAAGTTCACAGAACACCGCATACAGCCTTGCCAGACTGAGGGGTGTACAAGGCTCGCTTATGCTGACGGACAAGAATTTTTGGAGCTCTTTGATGACACTGGATGGCAAAATCCAGGCCAAGCACATAGCCGAGACATGCCTGCCCGAAATCTTATAAACTGATACTAGCGAGAAGCACCAGTGTATATGAACGTGCTCCGATTGGAAGGTCTCCCATAAAACCGATCCATCCTTTACCGATGAAGCCCTCTGTAACATTCAAGCAGTGCGACTTTTAGTTTGGACTCATACCCATCTTTGCACAGAAGGATTGGCAGGAACACCTTCACTAATGACTGAGACAGATGGGTATGAACATGTCAAGACGTGGTGTTGCAACGTTTGAACATCGTAATGTGCTTCCGCATTCCAGGCGGCGCTAGTTTTTTTCTGGTTAGTCATATCTTCACCACTGTGTAAGAGCGGCCAACGTCACCGGCGCGCGTATACGAAGGAGCAACAACACACATCTCAACATTCCGCGGACCTTCGGCACACACCACGTCAAGGATATGAACCGTACATTCCAGTTCCTCAGCGCCTCCTTCAGCTTACTGTGGCCCTCCGGTAACAATCAAACCTCCACGTCTCCGGCTCGCGCAACTCTCCAGAATGAAGGCGACGAACCCTCAATATCCTATGCAGACATATGCGTCACACGCGCTATGCTTAAAGCCCTTGGTCTACCTACAGAGCTGGTTCTCGAGATCTTAGCCCACGCGCAGTACGAGCCTGTCATCGAGTTCACAAGCCGTCGCCGCGTAGTGGCGGAGGCGCTCATGGGCGCTGCTACGAGCGCAAATGTGTGTCTGCCTGCCGAAGTACTCAGTCGCAATACTATACGCCGAGTATCTGGACCAAATGTGACGCTCAAAGTCAAAGAGATCAAATTTGACATCAAAAGCAAAGACCAAGGATGGACAAGCGAGAACACTACTGGCACGTTCAATACCTCGTCCTGGTTGGAAGTATCCATTTTTAGACCTGGGCCGCAATTCTCGAGCCTTGAGGACCTTCCATTCTGGACCAGAGAGTACGACAACCCACAGGAGCTGCAGGAACAGCTGTCATCCGCGGGACACAAGCTTGTTGATGAGCGACCTGAAAATGCGTCGGTCGGCGCTCAGGGAGGCGAGCCACCCCTCGCCTGGTATCTGCAGGGCAACAAGGTAGCTGAGCGGCAGCATTCCGACTACCAGA
Organism: Paraphaeosphaeria sporulosa; assembly: GCF_001642045.1. Taxonomy (NCBI): domain Eukaryota; kingdom Fungi; phylum Ascomycota; class Dothideomycetes; order Pleosporales; family Didymosphaeriaceae; genus Paraphaeosphaeria; species Paraphaeosphaeria sporulosa. The sequence goes on along the minus strand of NW_017253373.1, from coordinate 291,397 downwards.
TTGTGTGGGCTCCCGATCGCAGCGAAGGCAACCAGGGTGCGGGCAAAGGTGATGGCTTTTTTGGCGTCTTGCAGGAGGGCGATTCAGTCCTAGTATGGGCCAGAGCCAAGGTGAGCCGCTGACACCACTGTGAAATTGAGTGACGAGCAAGCTCAAGCGAAGAACGGCAACTGACAACATTCAGTATCCGGGCTGGCGGTGCCAGGTCGACAACGTCAAGATGACTGTGCGCTACAGCTTCGACGAGCCGTCGTGAAGAGATGCACGCTAGTGATTACTACACTTGCAAACTCCCCGAACTAAGTGCGCTCTTGGGACAGACAACGACCTGTTGGGTCAGTGTGCAGTCAGAGGGCTGGGGACGGTCAAACCTTGGACGCGTATGACACGATGGAAACCTCTATGCTTTATTAGCCTGACGTTCTGATAGATGGACTATGCCAAAGTACACCATGGGTTAGTCACCAACATCAATCTCCCAAATCATAGCTCGACATCATGCATGGCCAAAGCTCTCATGAATGTAAGAAGTGAGGTTGTTTCCCATAGACTGTGAAGGCTGCATCCAGATATCTCAGCGCTTGCGGGAACAAGAGGTGTGTACGTTACTGATGTGTTTAGCAAGGTAGCCTTAAGCCGCGGACGACCAGTGGGCCAGTGTCTGCCGCAGCGTCCGTCTCTCGCACCGAGGTTGATCGTCGCTACATCTGAGAAAAGGCTCACGCCCGCTTCCAAGGAGCATTTCTTTAGTTGGGACGGCCAGCAGTTGAAGAAAAAGGGTATCATTCCCATTTTAATTACCAGGTATCATGTCTAATGCAATGCGCACCCTCACGGTTAACTCCTCTCCATCCCAATCCTCTCCCTACAACAACACAGCCATTAGCCCGGCTACAACAACGGCCCCCACCCACGCCCGCGGCTCAACAACACCCGCCATGCCTGCGTAATTCGTCGGCGTTGAAGTCGGCGAGCTGCTCGCTGTCGGCGTCGCACTCGCAGTGGCATTGGTCATGGTCTCATTGCCGGTGTTCTGCACACGGATCCAGTCCGCCCCCAGCGCAGCCCCCAAGCCCGTCGCATTCACAAACGCCGCCGTGTCCCAGCCGACGCGGGTCTGCAGCAGGCTCTTGAACCTTGCAGGCACGGTGAAGTTCTCGGGCTGCGCGAACAGCAGCAGCGTGTACTTGTGCGGGATGTCGCCGAGCGGCGGGGACGGGCGGAGGTAGGGCGCGAGGTCCTTCTTTGCGTCTTCGAGCTTGAGGGTCTGGGTGTCGGTCGAGGGCATGGTGACGTTGGTGGTGAGCCAGTGGAGGAGCTGCACGCGTGTGTTGTTGCGGGGGACGTCGAGGTCGACGAGCATGAGGATGGCGTGGCCGCCCGGAGTCCAGACGGGGGCAGAGATCTGCGAGGGCGCGAGCGCCGTGTCTGTGGGATGGTTAGCCTGCCATGTGTGTAGGCGGGGAGAAGGCGACGCACCTGCGAGCGAGAGCAGCTCGCCCGGCGGGTTGACGTTGTTGTCGGCCCAGGTGACATTGAGGTCTGTGTTGGCCTTGAGGGGAAAGCCAGGCGCGACGGTCGCACTCGCGACGCCGGCGAGGGCGGCGCAGAGTCCCCAGTTGACCATGGTGGCTGCACGAGCAACGAGTCTCCCGAGACGCCGTGGAAAGGTGCGTGAAAAGGCGATATCGATAACAACGGAAAGAGTGACTGAAACGGGAAACGCAGAAATTGAGTGGCAGTTGCAGGTGTCGAGAGAGCAGCGAGCTCCGCGACGTGTGAGTGGATTTAGCTTTAGGGGCGTTGCCTGAGGCTGCCTGCAGCGTGCCCACTTGCAGCTAGCCCGTCAGCCCACCAGACAATTGATTTTGCCACGGGAACGAGCTGCCCCACCGCCGTGCACCGAACGCTCAAACCACGTGGGGGCCTCGCCTCGCAAGCACACAATACGCTGGCTGTGCCGCGCCGTTCCGCTCCTCGGGCGCTGGACGTCGTGCGAGAAACGAGCGACGAGATGCGCGGTCCCCCGGTTGCCCTGGACTTGGCTGGACGGGGTGCGACAGTCGCCTTCGTTTGGCGTTGGTGCCTGGTTCACTGCCTGTTCGCCGGGTACCTTGCAGGGGACGCGTCTAGGCCCTCCGTCAGGGTCGCATCACCATCACGAATAACCTTGTTCAGAGCAACGCTGTTGTCGCGGAGCCGCGCAGTGCGAGCATCCGTAGCAGATGGGTATTGAGAAAAAGCAAAAACCGCGCCTACGGTTTCCCGCGAACCGCCCAAGTCTAACCTGCATAACGCTACACGCAAAGAAATCGCCGGGATGCGGCTCGTGGGTCGTGTGTGCCCTGTTCTTTCCTCTCTACGCCTTATTTCCATCGCGGCTGCCGACGTACTGGTAGGCTAGCTCCACAGTCCCAATGTCCCTTTCATTCGCGAGCTCGTTGAGCTCCTTGGGCTTCCTCTTGATGAGCTCCGTTTCCTCGAACAGCGTCTCGCGATCGCTATCCACCCGTTCAATGGGCGAGAATGACTCTGGCACTACCGAGACCCGGTTGGCTGCTCGACTGGTGCTCCGCTCCTCCATGCGCGACGTCGCCCGACTACTGCTCCGCTCGAATTGGCTGTTCAGCGATGGGCTGGAAGGCGACGACGACAGTATCGATCCTCTTCGAGAGATTGACAGACGCATCCGTGATGTCCGTTTCCGCTTGTCGCTGCCGTTTCCAGCAACTATTGTGGTGGTGACGACGTTCATCGGCAGCTCTGTTCGATTCACTTCGTGGAGCGCGCTAGTAAGGAAGTCGGACGGTGCTGTATTCCTCCTCGATACCGGTCTCGGTTTCTTCAGCGTGCTCGGCGGCGTTGTGCTGGACGTATTTGAAGAATTCCGTGACCGGTTCCTGGGGTCTGCCGGCGAGTGGATGAAGGTTTCTGTGGTGGGGGTGAAGAGAGCAGTTGGAGCCGGAGGCGGCGAGGCAGGAATCGGAGGGAGCGACTCCAACGCAAGTTTGGAGTGATAGGAAGGAGCTGCCGACGAAGCGTTGGATGGTAATCGTGAAAGTGGTGCTCTGGGGCTGCATGTGCGCGAGCTGGCCGCAGAGCTCGTCCGCCATTTGTCTTTCCACCTCCTCAGTGTTTTCCTGATCCCTGTACCGTCCGCCGCGTAGCCCGTAGGCGGCGAGAGTGTGCTTGTCTGTGACATGGTTGGCTGTTTCTGACCCAACACCCACGCTCAAGAATGAATCGACCTTTGAAAGACCGTGACGGTATCCTACGGGCTGTCGTGCACGCGATGGAACAAGAGTCAATTCCACGTGGGAAGGGCAGCGCAACGGCACTGCGCACTCTTATCACATCGACCCATCCCAAGCACCGTGGGCCCACCGCGTTGGACTAGCTTTCGGGGAAGCTGGAAACGGTTCATGGAGCGTCGGCTATGCAGGGGTCCAAAGTGCTGGTGGACTCGGCTAGCCCTTCTGGAAGGATTTAGGCCGTGGGGAGCGAACGTGCACGAGTCTGACTGGGTCCGAAATTATTGGCAACATTTGTGCACGGCAGCTCGCAACACGACGGCTGGGCGCGCCTCATTAGCGCTCGTAATTGCTGTGTATTAAGGCTCGGATGCATGACGACCTCGCCGTGTGCCGCTCCCAACGTGGGCTTCGATAGTGCGTCGAGGCCAGGCGGAGGAACACGCCCCGTCGACATGGGAGACGCGACGGGATGTGCATGTAAATAAGATCTTGGCGCGTCAGAAGGGGTCGCTTGTGCTACTGCAAACAATCCTTGATAGGGTGGATTTGTACATCTTCTATCCTCACCGGAGTCCGTTAACCACACTCCGGGATCGCGACCTCCGCACGCATGCCTGCCTCCTGTACGTGCGATTATACGAACAATCCCGTCATCTCAAACCGCTGCTCGCTTAGGCTGCGGGCGTTGTGGTTATCCAAACCTTATCGCCTCCATACTTTGCGATCCAGGCAATTATCGCGCCATCTTTTTAGTTGATAAATCGCATGGTAAGTTCGACCCTGGCGCGTGTCAGTCGTTGCCAACGGCATATCCCATATAACTCACGTAGCGAACGTTCCTGCGCTAACAGGCATGGCCCTCAATAGCGTAGGACCGATGCCTCTCCAGAAACCACCGAGGCCTTCAGCTTTGAACGTTTGAGCGAAGCAGTCGCGCATGCTCTTATATTTTTGAGTTTCACCGAATCCGTCGGTTTGCATCTTGCTCTTGATAACGTCGAATGGATAGCTCCAAAGCCACAGCGCCTCGCCAGCCAGGCCGCCATACAGAGCCACCTTGGCGGTGCTAATTTCGTCTCGTTTGATATTGTTACGCTCCGCGTCCTTGTTCATCATAAACTCGAAAGCTGCGAACCAAGCGCCATAGGCATTCGCTTCACGCAGGAACGTCACTGCGGTTCCACGGTAGACACCTCGAATGCCTTCATGCGCTGTGAGTTTCTTTATGCAGTCGATGGGGCCATTGTAGAGACGAGCCGCGCCGTGAGGCTGTGTCTGTAGGCGGATACGGATATGCTCGATGGGACTTGACAGTACTGTGTTCGTGATTCCTGCAAATGCACCGGCCGCATAGTACTGCGAGTAGCTGAGGTCGCCAGAGCCTGTCTTTTCGAGATTCCGCGCCTCAAACGCGCGACGAGCATAGTGAAATCCACCAAACTGCACTGACACGCAGGCTCCAATGCCAATCAACGGCGTCAACGTCCCCTTGTAAAAGGCGAGCGCTCCCTCGTTCTTGTAGATCTTGGTAGCAGCATCTAGGGCGCCTGAGTACTGCGATGTTGTTTGTAGCCTGACTTTGACAATATCAAACGGCTGCCCTGGTCCGAGTTAGTATTGCGGGTACCGAGTCCGGAGTAGAATTTCCATCGATGGCAGGTAATGCTCTTGGTCAATACATCTTATTACACTCAGTAGATTCGCGAGGATCTTGACCCTCCAGCAAAGCGTGTTGCAAAGACGGAGTCCCATAGAGTTGTAGAGACATCCGGTTACGTACCGATAAGCACCTGTGCAACACCACCGACCGCGCCTGCGAAGAGATCCTTCAGCGTCCTCTGGAGTCCCAGGTCCGGGGCCTCCAGCTCTGCCTCGATCCCCATCGTTGACTGTGTATACGATTGCCGTTTCAATTGTCCTAGTCCTCCCAACTCTTATCAGCGCACGAGCCTCCAGCGGGGCACAGCTAGCACGACAGGTTCTTCCAGGCTCGTTGATGGAGCTGCGTGGAAAAGTTCAATGTTCTGAAAGTCAATCGAGGATGTGAACGGCAATTGAAGGTGTTGAAAGCCGAACTCGGGCCTTCGCATTGGTCTCCGACGGCGAATCGAATTCTCTGGTTGCGTGCTTGTGCCAAGGCGCTAGGCATATATTGTGTCGATGTGCATCGCTTTTGTTGTCGACTTGGACAAAGAAGATTCATTCCTGCGAACTGTCAAGTCGTGACAATCATGTTTCCAGACTGGTATCAATGTGGATATCAATTTGAAGTAAGATATTAGTATGTGGTAACAAATAACCCGAGCATATACAAGAAATCAAAAAGCCGCGCCAAAACCACCAAGGTAACAACAAAATCACCAAACCCGGCGGGATATCTATACACAATTCAGGACGTCTATCGCCGAAGTCTTTCTGGTGCCATAAGCTGGCATCCAAATACTGAACACTCCAACAATCTCCAAGACAGCGCACTGCCTTGGCGCAACCATTCAGATTTTTGTTCCATCTCAGCATGGCCGTCGTTCTGTAATTTTACACACTCATGTGAGTTCGTCTCCAAAGATGGATCCAGTGTTTCTAGGCAATGCTACCAGCACCGCAGCTTCCTCCAGAAGCTCTCTTTCGGCTTGTTCTCCTCGTTCGGCGATGATGGCGAGCCGGCCTTTTCGTCGAGAGGTGGAAGGGCCGCAGTTCCGGCGGTATGCGTAGCAGGAACACCTCCAGACGCTGCTAACCGCCGTGCTTCGACAACGCGGCGGACGAGTACTATCCCGTCAGCTACTGAAACACTCCCGATTTCAGCAACACTTACACGCAAAAGTCTCCTCGATATTCACCATCTCCCTTGCGCTCGTCTCCATGAAGCCACAGCGCCTCTTCCGTGCCCACTCGAGCCCTTCAGCAGCCTTTATCACGCGGCCAGACGACAGATCGCACTTGTTGCCCGCAACAAGCTTCACTGGCGGCACCTTGCCCTGGTCTATTCTGTTCTCCTCCTCCATGTCGATCATCTCGCAAAAGTACTCGAGGCCGTCAAGGCTGTGTTGGTTCGTGATATCGTAGACGAGCAAGAAGGCGTCGGATCGCAGGTTTGAGGCTGCCCAGAGCGAGCGGTACTCCTCCTGGCCCGCCGTGTCGGTGAGCATGAGGAAGTAGGACTGGCCATCAACGGAGCGCGTCACTGAATACGAATCTTCTGTGTAGATGTCAACGGGGGTGCGCTTCGCGCATGCGCGGTGGCTCTCGGCGCAGTCGGGCGCATATGGCACTCTCGTCGCTTCGGGACTCTAGGCGCGGTGCGGTAGACGTACCTATGGTCGGATCATAGCTGTTGCGCGCTTCGTCAGCCCAGCGTGTCTGGAATGCCACGACTTAAGCGCACATCGACTTACTCATGCGTCCATTCGCTCCTCACTAGCCGCAGCGTGATTGAACTCTTTCCTGTCTCGGCATCAGCCTCCAGCCCTTCCGCACATGCGCATGTCCCCCTTGGTGTTTCGTTTGCTTGGCTGGGACAGACATACCGCAGCCGCCATCCCCGCACACTGTAATCGTGATTCTGTTGTCGGGGTCCATCGTCCCGCACTCCCAAGCTCAAAAGATAGACAAGAATGGAATCGCCGTCGTCGTGGGAAGAAGCGAGCGTGGGTAGCCCGGTCGCGGCTGCTGTCGTTGCTGTCGGTACTTCTGTCGTTGGGTCGCAGTGCGCCTCTGCCCAATGATGGCAGCCGGAGGTCAGCACACGACTCCGCACCTAGCTTGAGTCTCAACCGTGTCAAAATGTCTGGGACAAGCCCTCTCTTCCAATATCGAGCCCGATGGTGTTCGTACACAGTAGCTGCAGTTACTGTCGTCGTGTCGGTGGTCACAAAGAAGCAGAGCGGGAGGCGACGTTAGGAGCGTTTGAAGAAAAGCGGCACGTTGCACATCTTGTCCGCGACGACCCTTGCACCCGCCCTACCCAAGTTGTTCCATGCGCCCGCGATGCCGGGGTGTCCATATCGCAATTTAAGATTGGCGTGCCTGATGCCTGCACTCTTCAGAATGCACGTGCGCATACTTGCGTGCGCATCATGGGCTACCCCAGAGCTGGACCTGCAATATGACTCTGCTATCTTACATCGCGATTATACCACCCGCATCGCGGCGACCGCGCCGCAAGATCCAAGATGCCATCGTACCATGACAAGTGCGACGCAAGGACCAGCCAACATCGCACATTCACAGGTCCTCGCAGGATGACACATGCGCCCAGGCCAGCTCATCACCCCAATCAGCTGCTCCTTTGCCAGCCATCCCGTTGCATTGCGTTTCAGCTGTCTCTATTCACACGCCGCGCGCAGGCTGCATTCTTTGAGGAAGACCGCAAGATTGCCTGAGGGCTAAGAGCAACACCTTTACTTTTTGAGAAGCAGAAGGCCCTTTTGCGCAGTGATCGTCTATCAAAACTACCCGATTCAACACAGGATCGCAATGGTCGGCGAGGCTAACGTACGATGTCGACAGTACGTGGGTGAGTGCTCCACGAAGATACCGAGGATTTGCACGGGGGTGTATATCAGAACTCGCATAGTTGTGGCAAGCTATTAGCTAACCTTATCAGATTTTGTAGTTGGTCCAAAACTTGTAGGTCGAACCCCACACTGGTGGTTGCGCAATGTTGACCGGTCGTCGATCATACCACCGAATTGGCCACTCGTTCACAGCTCGAACGTTACACTTGGCGTTTATGCCTTCCAGCCATTGCAGTGAGGCTGTTACGGTGTGCTTGTTTGGACGCTTGCGTTCTGATCTATATTTGTCGAATCCAAATCTACATAATAAGTTGTGCTGAGTCGCGAAAACAAAAGTCTAGCGAGGCTGCGTCGATGACTCCTTAGTACACAGTTTGAAGATTGGCGTTTTCGTACACCGCAATCTCAAGACACAAAGAAGCAGCAAAAGGAAAGACCAAGCAGGTCTGGGCAGCGTTGACACCCAGCAAGCAAGTGCACCGATTGCTCTCAAGCACTAAGCAAGCCGAAGGAAACAGCAACGTCAGCACACTTGTTTCTCGTCATCGTCGAACACAAAGCTAGGTCTCGATTTCATCTCAGGACTCGGCAGTATCGACTCGGTTGCACAAGTACACGCAAAGAGCAAAGCAGCAGACAGTCCGAAGTCAAAGCAAGGACACAAGCAGGCAACATTTAGACTTTCCGTAGAGAAGAGAAGAAAAGGTATATTAGGCCGACGAGAACTGCATCTCAAGTTCATCACGCACATCTTCCCATCCACTAGGTACCACACTGCATTCTTGTGGTACCCAGTGGACATATATATCTTTCCATTTCTCACAACGTCTCTGGCGGTTCAATCAGTCAGTTGATCATGCGTTTTTGCCAAAGACACGTAGACAAATCCTGCTACACTTCACACCTGTTCACCTTTGCCATGTATCATCCGACGCGATGACCTCATGCACTCGAACAGCTTGATGCATGGGTCAGGACCACCACCTTCCACACCCTTGCCCCAGGTTACCCCTCCCGTCATCGTTCCTCTCGACAATAGCTCAAGATGCGCAACAACAAGCCCAACCCAAATGACCCGCCGAGCCCCAGTCCAACGGAGCAGCAGAGCCTCGACTCCAGGACTACCAGCCCGAAAAACGCGCCCAGCCCCAGTCAAACGGAGTCGCAGCATCTCCGCAGCACTACCTGCTGTTAGCTATATTTCGAGCAGACTTAGTGGAGCGCAGAGGAAAGCAGCATTCCATCTGCGGATCGTGCCAGAGAGGTGGTTATACTATAGGAACGGTTCTTGTAAAAATAAGGGCTGGTCCACTTTGGAACGACAACTGACATTCTGACAGCGATGTCGTCGCATGTAGTTCCAGCCAGGGCATACCAACTGGACGACATGAAGGAGCAAAGCAACAGCGCTTCTTCACATCCATATATATGCGGAGTCAAGGCGCTTCTTGGAGCCGGGCAAGACAACATCCAAGGCTGGAACACCACGGAGGCAGTCCGAGGCGAGAAACGATCGCGAGAGCACGCCTCGACTTGATAATCCGGCTGGAGAAGAATGAAAGGGGGTTGGCGAAGGCGACAGCTACCAGATGGACGACACTCCCGACGTATAGTATAACGACACTGAAGACCCGCTACTGGGCATCTACAGCCATGGCAGCTACCCCAGCGAGCCCTATGTATACTTTCCAGGCTTGGTTGACGTGGGTCGCTCTGGTCCAGAGTCACCCAAGAGGTGGATGAGTATTGGCGAAATTCGAGACTGCGATCTTACATATGGATCACTTCCAGCATTCCTCGCTGACATGGTGAACCAGCTGTCTGGCACGCTCTTGCATGCAATCATGCTGACACATCACGACGACTAAACACGAACCAGCTCGTCAGCCATATCGCACCACAACATCTGCTCCGAATGCTTCTTCAAATACACACAATTCGAAACCTTTAATCCGTACTATATACACCTGCTCCTGTGTGCTTGTGCAGCACGTAGGGCCTCATAGGACCACAGCAAAATCGACCTTTTACCAGATTGCGTACCTGCCCCCACCCCCCACGGCTCGAATCCACAGAGATCTCAACCACGTTGCACGGTACACATTTGAGAAAGCTGTGGAAAGAATGAGGACCCTTTTAAGGTGGCGGTGACCAGACCGTCCGAGATCGAGAAAGACTTCGGTGAGAAGCTTCTGACGGGGTCAACAGCCAGTGAAAGTCCCAAGCATGACAACGACGCAATAGCCCCAGCAGTAGTGTACACGCCCCATACCTTCGAGAAGAAAGCGGAATTGAAATCAATCGGTGACTTGAATTAAGCCTGCAAGGGAAGCCTGAGCAAGTCAAGCTGCATGCCGCCGAGTGGCGGATTGGCATACGGTGGGTAACACATTGTGCCTGATGCATCATTATGTGCTGGAAGCACTTTTTGGGGGGAACCTGGCAGAGTACTACGCACGTCCCTGGAGGTGGTGGATCAGCTCCTTCCACTTTTGTTCTCCCCAGTGTTTGAAGATGAATACAGGGCAGCATCGAGAGCAGGGCGATAGGATGGTTCTAGCGAACAAATGCCGCAAGGTATGCTGTAGAATTTGGAGCAGCGAGAATATCATCATATGAAGTTCTCAGCACCTGATACTGATTCTTCCATACCAGTACGTGCGTTCTGGTATGCCAGCTGTATCATTAAAGTCATATTCAAGCGAAGACGACATTTCTGATGTTAATTTGCGGCTGAGGTCTGTGTTTCGGCTGTCTCGCGCGAAGGATGCAAAAGGGGCTGGGCAAGCGTGTTCACGTGACGCTTGTGCAGAACCTATCTGCAGCCGCAGACCACGATGTTCTTAATCCCAACGACATCAACAAGGTCAGTCAGGAGGCACTACGCTAGCAGTCCTGGTGTCTCGCTCGACATGACTGCTGGCCGAGCGAATTGGAACGATCGGAACGTGCATGTGCAGGAAGATCGAACGCCGCTGTGGAGGAACCGCTGCAAATTCAAGAAAATAATGAGAACAATTTGAACCCATCCGTGCGGAAGAAGTCGGTGTCCTTCAAACTTGCTTTTGTGGGACTTGCATTGGTCCTTTTGGTCTTTCAGATTGGACACAACCTGCCTAAGCATTGCGCTTCCGATGAGCGAGGGCATTAGCTCGGACTTGCGTCGTGCTCATGCCTCGAGCTGAACTATTGCAGACCATCTCTGGAGAGCTCAAGGGCACGAGTCTGGAGTCTTTATGGGCAAATCTTGGTTATAGCCTTTGCGGCCTCGTTATGCAACCGGTTTGGGCCAGCGTCTCCGATGTCTTCGGTCGAAAATACCCCTTCCATGCATCTGTGGGCCTGTTCTTCGTTTGCTCCATCGTTTTTGCTACTGCGCAAAACATGAAAACCCTCATCGCGGGACGGCTTTTTCAAGGATTCGGCGGTGGAGGTATCGACGTGTTAGTGTCTGTCGTCCTCGCGGACATAACGGCGCTGGAAGAACGCTCGAAATACCTGGGCATCATGGCCATCCCTTCAGCGGTGGGCAACAATATGGGCCCCTTCGTCGGCGCGCTATTTTCTACCTACACATCCTGGAGATGGATTGGATGGATCAAACTTCCACTTTTGGGTGTGGGGACGATACTGCTATCCTTCTTCCTCAAGCTGCGAGCCGTTCCGCTCGACGCGACCCTAATCAGCAATCTGAGCCGACTTGACTGGGTCGGTATGCCACGAGTGCGTCATGGTCGGTATAACTACCTTCTGCGTACCTATAAGTTGGGCGGGTTCTCTGTTTCCATGGGCATCCTGGCAAACTCTATTCCCGTTGGTCCTAGGAGTGGTGATGCTCGTCGTATTTGCCTGGTACGAGTCCAAGCCCGCGGCGCCTATCATTCCCCGCCGACTGTTCCAAACAAACGCGGGAAACATGGCTCTTGTAGGGGGCTTCATCCATGGCATGGTTTTCATCTCCTTGCTGCAGTACTTGCCGTTATTCTACCAAGCTGTCCAACTCAAGACAGCAATATCGTCGGCCATCTTTCTGCTGCCTACAGTCATTATAAGCGTGCTAGTCACAGCCGTCTCGATGATGATGGTTCCGATGTTCGGAGGATACAAATGGCTTCTGGTTGTGTCGTGGGTCGTCACTGCGCTAGGGTCCGGTTTGCTTGCTCTTTTCGGCGTGGAATTTTCGACGTCCGTGCTGTATGGGCTTCCGATTCTCTGGGGGCAAGGCGTTTCGCTACTACGCATCCTCATGCTCCCCGTTCAAGCAAGTGTCAAGCACGTTGACGATGAGGGCTTAGCAACTGCGAACTTCCTCACTATTCGCATGTTCGGAGCGCTTGTCGGCCTCGCAATCTGTTCGCCGATATTCAACATCGTCTTCTCGAACTCCGTCGCGGAGGCTAGAATCGAGTTGACGGGGTCGCTGGCGCCACTGAAGAATGCCTCCAATGCCGTAAGTCTAATTGGCGAGCTGAGATCGCTGGACGTTCCCGCTGCGACCCTAAAACTGGTTTCGGGACTCTACCTGGAATCTTTCAAGGCCGTATTCTATACCATGGCTGCATTGAGCGGATTGGGGTTATTGTCTTCGATATTTCTGGACGAGATTGAGCTGAAGAGAAAGGACCTTGGTAACCAACGCTTTGAGGACCACTAGAACAAGATCAGACCATCTCCGTAGAACGTAGACAAGTGCATGATAGAGAAGCTGTAATTGACGGCCTAGAAAAGAAGGAGGATTCTGCGTTGCATAAACGGCGACATTAGGACAATAAGTAGAAGTACTAGTTGGGTCGGAGCCATCTACTACTCTCGGGTACACTATGCAGTGTGTGACTTCTTTGTGATACGTCATCCATGAGTTAAACAAGACGCAGATAAGCAACGCATCTAGCCCAAGGTTCGGCGTGAAGGGATTCGGATGTTCTCAAAAAGAGAGTGCGCTGACCCTCTTAGGGCGACTACACTAGCGTGCCTTGGTAAGCGCCAAGCTGTGAGAAACGCGGTATATATCATCCCCCAGAGGCCCACATCAGCAAAATTTGGCCTGCAAAAAACATACAACAGCGGGGATTCGCCAGTGGTCACCCACCTGACTACTGATCCGCCGGTACACTGCTTATATATGGCTGAGCGGACGGGAAGCCTAGTTCTCAGTGTCCTATGGTCGTATGTGAAAGATGTGCCTAAAAATTCGAATATATCCAAAGAGGGTTTCTTCCAAGCTCTGACCGTCCGGGTCACCCTTCGACTTACATGCTCCAATTCGTTCCAGAAGTCTACGCCACAGCTTTTAGACAGCTAGCACCCCAGCACATGCTACATCTATTTTAGACTCTCACGCTAGCTATCCGACACCCTACAGATTATTTGCGGTAAGTGATGGAGCATCGCCCTGGTAGACTATACCGATGCTTACCGGACGTTTGTAGGAGACGATTCCTATCTAATTCGTCAAGTACAGGCTCCCAGACCTGGCTGTCAACTAAACGCTACGCTTGAACAACAAAAGCATCAAATGGCTCCTTTCACACAGACTCGGCCTAGCTATCTGATATATTATTACAATATGTTTCCAGAGTTCTTATCACTGATTTTGAGCCACTCAAGTCGTTGCGGGTGGCTCTGAGCTGGTACCAGGTTTGGTACCTAGGTACTACCGCATCTGCACGTAGGAGACACGATATGGGGCAGTAATTTGCTCGTTTCGCTGCACTCTGCCCGGGCAAGGCATGATGTCTTCTTCCATACGAAATTTCGAAGAACATAGGACCCCCAATTCAGTGCAGACTTCGAAGTTGATGCCGACCAATCAAGATCAAGCTCAGTCGCGCATCATGGGGCCTCTTTACAAGCAAATCTATGCCGAGTAGCACCCACACACGGCTGAAAGTTGAGAAGTCCGCATTGGCTTTCATCATCTTGGCGATGCAGCCCCCGCGAAGTGTCGTGGCTTTGGATTGGCTGCGTAGGTGGACCGGTCGCGCAGGGAGCTGAGCTAACTGCGGCTGAGGGCTTCGTCTTACACCCAGGCCCCCGATCACAGCCTTGTCTCAATCTTCACCAAAGTGAGGAAATCACCATAATACCCATGAAACGAGAATGAGAATTCTTGACACCTACTATGGATATCTACGTTGGCTTATCATGTTGACAGTTTATGAACGTATAATAAAGTTAACCCAGGATAAGGTACGCGGTACCTACAGTCCATTCCCATTGTTTATGTCAGCCACGGTACTTGACTGCTAGACAAACCTTAGGGTAACACAAGACACTTCAACCTCTGTGGATATGCAGCAGCGTAAGCAGGTTCATCACTCCGCCTTGGGTAATATAATACATTCAAGATTCCATTGAATCTCGTCACGATTGGAGTCCGTCTCAGGACGGGTCGGTCGACAATGGGGATGGTGCTAAAGACTGAGTACCACCGGCCTACCGCTCCGCACTTTTCGGAATAGTCGACACTTAACAAGTGCCAGGGGCCCCTCGTCACAAATGGCTCCGGAAAGACAGCATGATAACCCCTTCGAGCCCCCTCGTCCATGATCAGCAAGAATCGGGTGCGTGCAAATTCCGACTTGTTTGGACATCACCTCCTTGTACAGATCTGACAACACCAACGAGGAACTAGGAGCGTGTATTTCCTCGGACTGAGTAACGTTGGGCTCCTCGCTGGTGGTCCCTGGAAATTAGTGTGGCAGCACCTAGGCTGACAAGAGAGGTGACGGCCAGTCATCTTGGGACCATTTGGTATGTCCGCCAGACAGAGAGTACAAATCTCTCGCTGTTGATTTGTTTAGCTTTCGTTTCGTTTTCTCCGGTTTCGCGATACGCGCAATCTCCTCCTCAGAACCTCGTCGGTGATGGATGGAGGACGGAATAGTATAACGCATAAGCTAGTGCATATGGATACCGAACACCTCGGGTTTCGGAACACCTTGGCAAAACGCGACACCTGCACAGAACATGCGATATCTCCACCAATAG